>NC_041225.1:69367333-69369705 GCF_002837175.3 Physeter macrocephalus
TTAAACAAGATGGACTTAATTGATATTTATAGGACATTCCATCCAAAAACAACAGAATACACATTCTTCTCAAGTGCTCATGGAACATTCTCCAGGATAGATCATATCTTGGGTCACAAATCAAGCCTTAGTATATTTAAGAAAATTGAAATCATATCAAGAATCTTTTCCAACCACAATGCTATAAGACTAGATATCAATTACAGGGAAAAAAAACAGTAAAAAATACAAACACATGGAGGATAAACAATACACTACTAGGTAACCAAGAGATCACTGAAGAAATCAAAGAGGAAATCAAAAAATACCTAGAAACAAATGACAATGAAAAAACGATGGCCCAAAACCTATGGGATGCAGCAAAAGGAGTTCTAAGAGGGAAGTTTATATCGATACAATCCTACTCAAGAAACCAGAAACATCGCAAATAAACAACCTAGACTTACACCTAAAGCAATCAGAGAAAGAAGAACAAAAAAACCCCAAAGTTAGCAGAAGGAAAAAAAAAATCATAAAGATCAGATCAGAAATAAATGAAAAAGAAATGAAGGAAATGATAGCAAAGATCAATAAAACTAAAAGCTGGTTCTTTGAGAAGATAAATAAAATTGGTAAACCATTAGACTCATCAAGAAAAAAAGGAGAAGACTCAAATCAATAGAATTAGAAATGAAAAGGATAAGTAACAACTGACACACTGAAATTGAGACTGTGATTAAAAATTTTCCAACAAACAAAAGCCCAGGACCAGATGGCTTCACAGGTGAATTCTCTCAAACATTTAGAGATGAGCTAACACCTATCTTTCTCAAACTCTTCCAAAATATAGCAGAGGGAGGAACACTCCCAAACCCATTCTACAAGGCCACCATTACCCTGATACCAAAACCAGACAAAGATGTCACATAAAAAGAAAACTAGCAAGGAGTACTTCCCAGAACTTCTGCTGTCAGTGTCCTTGTCCCCATGGTGAGACACAGCCACCCCACAACTCTGCAGGAGACCCTCCAACACTAGCAGGTCTGGGGAAGATAAAGGCTTCCTGCTGTTGTTAACCCCAGGCTACTTCAACATCTCTCCTTGGTGTCCCTTAACCCTGTTCAGACCTTTGGAAATAATCCAATAGAACACCCACCGAACGCTGGCAGAAGACCTCAGACCTCACAAAAGGCAAGAAACCCCCCACGTACCTGGGTAGGCAAAAGAAAAAAGAATAAACAGAGACAAAGAATAGGGACGGGACCTGCACCAGTGGGAGGGAGCCGTGAAGGAGGAAAGGTTCCCACACCCTAGAAGCCCCTTCACGGGCGGAGACTGTGGGTGGCGGAGGGGGAAGCTCCGGAGCCTCGGAAGAGAGCGCAGCAGCGGGGTGCGGAGGGCAAAGCGGAGAGATTCCCGCACAGAGATCGGTGCCGACCGGCACTCACCAGCCCGAGAGGCTTGTCGGCTCACCCGCCGGGGCGGGCGGGGGCTGGGAGCTGAGCCTCGGGCTTCAGTCGGATCCCAGGGAAAGGTCTGGAGTTGGCAGAGTGAAAACAGCCTGAAGGGGCTAGGGCGCCACGGCTAGCCGGGAGGGAGTCCAGGAGAAGTCTGGAGCTGCCGAAGAGGCAAGAGACCTTTTCTTCCCTCTTTGCTTCCTAGTGCGCTAGGAAGGGGTTTAAGCGCGCCGCTTAAAGGAGCTCCAGAAACGGGCGCGAGCCGCGGCTGTCGGCGCGGACAGCAGAGACAGGTGTGGGATGCTCGGGTTGCTGCTGCCGCCACCAAGAGACCTGTGTGCGAGCACAGGTCACTCTCCACACCGCCCCTCCCAGGAGCTCGTGCAGCCCGCCACTGCCGGGGCCCCGGGATCCAGGGACAGCTTCCCCAGGAGAACGCGCGGTGCGCCTCGGGCCGGTGCAGCGTCACGCCGGCCCCTGCCGCCGCAGGCTCGCCCCGCATCCGTGCCCCTCCCTCCCCCCGGCCTGTGCCAGAGCCCCTGAATCAGCTGCTCCTTTAACCCCGTCCTGTCTGAGCGAAGGGCAGACATCCTCGAACGACCTACACGCAGAGGCGGGGCCAAGTCCAAAGCTGAACCCCAGGAGCTGTGCGAACAAAGAGGAGAGGAGGAGGTTTTTCCCAGCAGCCTCAGAAGCAGCAGATTAAAGCTCCACAATCAACTTGAAGGGCCCTGCATCTGTGGAAAACCTGAATAGACAGCGAAATATACCATGTTGAGGAGGTGGACTTTGGGAGCAAGATATACTATTATTTTCCCCTTTTTTCTTTTTGTGAGTGTGTATGTGTGTTCTGCTGTGTGAGATTTTGTCTGTATAGCTTTGTTTCCACCATTTGTCCTAGGGTTAAACCGACCCGTTTTTTTTTTTTAATAGAAA
>NC_041225.1:69374320-69375375 GCF_002837175.3 Physeter macrocephalus
ATGATCGAGTGGGGTTTATTCCAGGAATGCACGGATTCTTCAATATATGCAAATCAATCAATGTGATACACCATATTAGCAAACTGAAGGATAAAAACGATATGATCATCTCAACAGATGTAGAAAAAGCTTTCGACAAAATTCAACACCCATTTATCATCAAAACCCTCCAGAAAGTAGGCATAGTGTGAACTTACCTCAACATAATAAAGGCCATAAGTGACAAACCCACAGCCAACATCATTCTCAGTGATGACAAATTGAAACCATTTCCACTAAGATCAGGAACAAGACAAGGCTGCCCACTCTGACCACTATTATTCAACATAGTTTTGGAAGTTTTAGCCACAGCAATCAGAGATGAAAAAGAAATAAATGGAATCCAATTTGGAACAGAAGAAGTAAAACTGTCACTGTTTGCAGATGACATGATACGATACATAGAGAATCCTAAAGATGCTACCAGAAAACTACTAGAGCTCATCAATGAATTTGGTAAAGTAGCAGCATACAAAATTAATGCACAGAAATCTCTTGCATTCCTATACACTAATGATGAAAAATCTGAAAGTGAAATTAAGAAAACACTCCTATTTACTATTGCAACAAAAAGAATAAAATACCTAGGAATAAATCTACCTAAAGAGACAAAAGACCTGTACGCAGAAAAGTATAAGACACTGATGAAAGAAATTAAAGATTATACAAATAGATGGAGAGACATACCACGTTCTTGGATTGGAAGAATCAACATTGTGAAAATGACTAAATTACACAAAGCAATTTACAGATTCAATGCAATCCCTATCAAACTACCAATGGCATTTCTCACAGAACTAGAACAAAACATTTCACAATTTGTATGGAAACACAGAAGACCCCGAATGGCCAAAGCAATCTTGAGAAAGAAAAACGAAGCTGGAGCAATCAGGCTCCCTCACTTCAGACTATACTACAAAGCTACAGTAATCAAGACAGTATGATACTGGCAGAAAAACAGAAATATAGATCAATGGAACAGGATAGAAAGCCCAGAGATAAACCCACGCACATAT
>NC_041225.1:69375431-69423342 GCF_002837175.3 Physeter macrocephalus
AAGACAAAAAGACAACCCTCAGAATGGGAGAAAATATTTGCAGACAAAGCAACTGACAAAGGATTAATCTCCAGAATATACAAGCAGCTCATGCAGCTCAATATCCAAAAAACAAACAACCCAATCCAAAAGTGGGCAGAAGACCTAAATAGACATTTCTCCTAAGAAGATATACAGATTGCCAACAAACACATGAAAGGATGCTCAACATCACTAATCATTAAAGAAATGCAAATCAAAACTACAATGAGGTATTACCTCACACCCGTCAGAATGGCCATCATCAAAGAGTCTACAAACAATAAATGCTGGAGAGGTTGTGGAGAAAAGGGAACCCTCTTGCACTGTTGGTGGGAATGTAAACTGATACAGCCACTATGGAGAACAGTATGGAGGTTCCTTAAAAAACTAAAAACAGAACTACCATATGACCCAGCAATCCCACTACTGGGCATATACCCTGAGAAAACCATATTTCAAAAAGAGTCATGTACCACAATGTTCGTTGCAGCAATATTTACAACAGCCAGGACATAGAAGCAACCTAAGTGTCCATCGACAGATGAATGGATAAAGAAGATGTGGCACATGTATACAATGGAATATTTCTCAGACATAAAAGGAAGGAAAACTGAGTTATTTGTAGTGAGGTGGATGGACCTAGAGTAAGTCATACGGAGTGAAGTAATTCAGAAAGAGAGAAACAAATACCATATGCTAACACATATATATGGAATCAAAAAGAAAAAAGGTTCTGAAGAACCTAGGGGCAGGACTGGAATAAGGACGCAGATGTAGAGAATGGACTTGAGGACACGGGGAGGAGGAAGGGTAAGCTGGGACGAAGTGAGAGAGTGGCATGGACATATATATACTACCAAATGTAAAATAGATAGCTAGGGGGAAGCAGCTGCATAGTACAGGGAGATCCGCTCAGTGCTTTGTGACCACCTAGAGAGGTGGGATAGGGAGGGTGGGAGGGAGATGCAAGAGGGAGGGGATATGGGGATATATGTATACGTATATCTGATTCACTTTGTGACACAGCAGAAACTAACACAATTATACTCCAATAAAGATGTAAAAAAATAAAAGAAAGATACTCACTATGAGGACAGACAGACAAGGAAAAACATCAGCAACTCTGCAAGGTAAGTTGAAAGAAGAATGGAGTCACTGGGTAAGGGAAAGCTTTCTGGGGGAGACAACCCTTAGGCTAATGGCTTGAGAATTCATGGCAGCCATGTACAGAGGGGAGAGCATTCTACAGTGAGGAAACAGTATTTGCAAAGCCATGGAGGAAGGGAAGAACCTGCTGTGTCCAAGAATATAACAACCAGCTCTAACTGGTTGGAACAGAGGCTTCTTAAGGCAGACAAGTGACTAAGAAGGGGAGGGGCAACCAAATCTTGAAGGCCTTATATTCTGCACTAAGGAACTACTTGTCCGGGAATCCCAGGGATTCACTTGAGGATTGTAAGCAGGGGTGTGTCAGAATCATATCTGCATTCTAGGGTGCAGATATGAGGTGAAGAGGGAAGGGCTGAAATAGAGGCAGGACTGTTAGCAATGAGAACAGTTTGAAGGCTACTGCAATACTGCTGAGAGCCTACACCAAGGCAGTATCAGAAATGCCAGAAGAAGGAACTACATTTAGGAGAAACCTGGACTAGGGAATCAATAGAACTGATGGCCTTTTTGAAGGATACTGCTGGGGTCTGAAGAGTTTATAAATAGCATTCCCTTTTCCAAGCCTGAGTTGAGAACCAGTTAAGACATAAACATAGGTGACAGGCAGATGAATATTGAAATATCAGCTTTATTACTGATAAAGCCTACATAGGAGGATAGGTCTTAGGCATGCAGCACAATAGACTTACTAATATCAGACATGAGAAGAGAACACACGTCTACGCAGGGACAGGCAGCCCTGGGCACCTGGAGGACAACCATCCCTTGGGGGCCTGTCAGGGGGAATGTAAACCCTCTGCAGGCAGGCAGATGGCAAACAAGAGGTAGAGGAGAGGCCTCAGCCACTCACGCTTAGTTAGTTCACCAAAACTTACCAACCAGATGAATCATTCCTCCTCCTCCAGGGAGGAAAGAGTGTAAGTGTGTGGAGGAAAAGGGCGGCCTAGAAAAAGGGGGATCTGATGACCCTACCCGCCCCCCTCAATTTGAGGAAAGAAGAGACACTCATCTCCAACAGATAAGAAAAATTATATCTTGTTTTGGAAAGTGGCTATGGAACAGTGGAGTTAGCCAGAGCTGGGTTCCAGGCCTGCCCCATCACCTCGTAGGTGTATGACTTCAGATAGACTATTTGTAATAATACAGCTAGTTCTTATGGAAGAATTACTAATTCTAATTACTATCTCTATCATAAATGCTTTTCATACATAAACTCACCTGACACTTACATCAATTCCATGAAGAAAATACTGTAAGTATCCTGATTTTACAGATATGTAAACTAAAGAGTTTAAGCTTTTTCTCAAGGTCACCTACCAAGTACGTGACAAGGCCAAGCCTCAAATCCTAGACTCTCTGACTCCAGAGATTTGTATTCAATTAGGACATCTCTCAACACATAAAATGCTGGTCCCAGCTCTTGGCACCTTGTAAACACTCCATTTTTATCAATATTGCAATTCTATAATGGTCAGGTCTTCACAGAAGAAAGGGTAGAGTCTTGAGGTACTGGTTAGAAACATTTAATAAATGCAAGAGAAGCAACATATCTCCAACCAGTCATTTTGGAGGACAGTGTACATCCACTTTGAATGGTAAAGGAAATATTGCTGGTGTAGGTCTACTGCTAGAGATGTTTACATTCATCTGTAAAGGAATAGAAACAGCACACCTGGGGAACAGAAAGGAAAATGACTTGGCTGGCAGAGAATATCCCCACTAGGGTATGGTGGGTAAAAGAAGTGTGTGCATGTGCTGAGGGGCCAACTGGGGACACAAGGCCACTCTATTACTCTATTATATGTTTAACTTTATTTCCAAGAAGAAATAATCAACTTGGGACAAGAACTACTTCACGCCCCAAACAGTGATTGTGTGCTTATAAGAACTTTTATTTTGGGTAAGGTGTGCAAAATCTTCTTCACTCCCAAATCATGAGTGGTTTTATTAACTGGCAAAGGGATGAGTTGAATTAATGAAGTGTGATTAGAATTGGTGCTGTATCTCAGTAAGAATAATGTTTAGAGCAGACATGGTTTCTCTCTAAAACAAGCTAGGCCCAGGTGAGGCAGGAAAGAGCCAAATGTTTCTCAGCCCAGGAATGATGGGACTTATTCTAAAAACTGCAAGGCCAAAGCCAAGCTGGATGGGGGATATATTCCTTCTCCTATGAGACTGAACTGTGTGGTCTCTAAGAAAAATGAATGCTTACCCTGGCGAGGTGGCTTGCTTATTAAGGAGCTGAGTAAGAAAATTGGCCACGGAAACTTCTTCCTAGGGAAACAGATCCTCATTCAGAGCACCCACACTGACCCTCACGTACAGGACCAGAGGCTACACCACACATCCTCGCAGCCCTTGGGGAAGCCTGAGACACTGGTCATTGTTGCAATTGCAGGAAGCCCCCAACAGGCAAAGCTGCTGCCTGAACCCCACAGAGTGTGGTTTGGGAGTGTGCCTGATTCAGGAGCTTGAAGAGGGGGTGCCCCGTGGGAGTGGAGACTGGAGAGAAGGAGGAAATGCCCTCCTAGAAAAATTCTAAGGCTGAAAAGGCCTCCCCATTTGTGCAGTTCTGAGTAAGACAAAGCTCACACAGAACAACTCTTCTGAGACTCCCTTGTCCCTTCAATAAAAATTTCATAAACTTGCCTAATAGTCTGATAAGGTTTATCAAGCTGACACCAGAGCAGCAGGGAAACTCCAGGAAGAGGAGGGATTCATCCACTTCCATCCCCCAGCAGAACTCCAACAGAGACAGGCTGGAGGGCCGTCTTTCCCACTTCTCCGTGGAACACTAAATGGAATGGACGGGGGTAGGGAGAAGACCCCATGTCTTGAGGAATGCTGTGCTCCCTAATGGTGTCCCTCTACCCAGGTTAGGGAGGAACAACCTTTGGGGTAGAACAGAAGGGGTGCTGATAGCCTCTGTCCCACACAATCGCTAAGGTAGCACATGACACTTCTCTTGCTACCTCCCCAGCTAGACACATCCGAGTTGGGAGGAGGTAAGATCGAACGGAAGAGGAGCAGGAAGGGTAGGACATCTTACTAAATTCTCCAAGCGCATGTTAGGCATTGAGTAAGACAGTGATCCTGGACCTAAACACTACAGAAACAAAAAAAACATTTAACAAATCTGAAATCCTGTGAGCCAGCAGCTAGATTCAAGCCATAACCCTTTCTAGAATCTCATCCACTGAGCTTCTGCCAGAATTATTTTCAGGAAAAAATCAGGGCCTTAGGGCTCTCCCTGCCACTCAAGATATCTCTAAGACTGACTCCTCAACCCCACCCCACTTTCTCTTTCCATGGATATACTAAGACTTTCCCACGATTTGTGCAAATTCCCAGGGGGTCAGGTTCTCCTAGGCCCTCTGCCTCCAGGCTCCTGCTGAAATTGATCTGTTCCCCACAACACTCATGAAGCATGAACTCAGTCCCTTTTTGGATTTCTACAACCCTAAATGTGTGTGAGTTAAACATGATTTAGTGAAGATTTCAGCGAGGCAAAGATGGTTCACACTAGAAGGATACATGCCTTCTCAAATGGAACATAAACGGCATCATTCTTACAACTGTCTGCAGCCATGGTAAGACCAGGAAGTGCTCCTGGCCCTGCTCCCCACCCAGCCCAGCTGCTCATTTCACTGGCTCTGCATCCCCATCCTTCCTTCCTTCTCTCCCTTTCCCTCTTCCTCTCAGATGAAGAAAACAAAATCAAAGTCCCCTCCTTGGCCCTGCAGCTCAATTTAGTGCTCACTGTTGGTTGCTTCTGCCCTTAGAGTCTCATCCCTCACCATCCCCTCAACCAGGTAATTTTTTTTAAAACAAAGACAATTCTCTCCCTGAAATTTGATGCCAACTAAGCAGGGCCAAGATTCAGGTGGGATATGTGAGGCTCTTATCTCAAGCACAAAAATTTGAAGGGGCATCAAAAAAACTCTATAATCGAGATATGTAACATTTTAATGTAGTATTCTTTTAAAAATCAAAATTAATACCAAAAAATCCATAATGAAAAAATATCAAAATTATAAATAAAGGTAGGCTGCTATTGTTTGTTTGTTTGTTTAGTACTCTGTGTTATTTTGCAACAGAAACACTAGTTCCCAATCAGTCCAAGGTTCCCAGGCACTGGGGCCACGTGTCTCCAACCCCGCATGTTTATGAGGGTTGACAATAGCGTGAAAACAGATTGCGGAACACAGGGCTTTATATATAGTCTTTGTTTTTCACTGCAGAGCTTTTATTAACTTTTTCCATTTGTTTCAAAATATGGGAAGATATTTTGATTAGTGTATCTAGAGACACACATTTGTCTTTTGCCTCAGGCTCCAATATGGCTGGCAGGGTCCCCCAGTAGGGGCTACACCTAAGGCAGTATTGGTGCTCACCTGGTGTTAAAGGTCATGGTGGTAACGCACAGAGGAGGGGGCAGCAGGGAATCCTGGGTAAGAACTTTGAGTCAAACAGACCCGGGCTGAGGCCCAGCTGATCCTCAACCATCTGCTGTGAGACTTTAGGTAAGTCAGTTATCCGTCTTCTCCCAGGCTCAGGGTCCTCCCTGGGAACAGGCAGGTGGTAGCGGTGCCTGCTTCCCAGGATGGTTGTGAGGGTTAGACGAAGTGTTGATCATCAAGCACTTGGCACATACAAAGTGACCCATAAATGCTAGTTGTTATTCTTCTGTGTGTTGTGTAATAGCTGTGATGGGCAAATAAGTTGATTATGCTTTGATGATATATATCCTAATCTAATGATTTGCCCATTTCATTGATGATGTTGTTTGAGGAGGATCTTCTCAGCATATCAAAAAAATTTGTTTGATAGTAATAAATGGTACTGATGCTTTTTCTTTCTCTCCATGAGATTCTCATTGGTCTTTTAAAGTCTGTTTTTTGATGTACTGCGCAAATCCAATCCAAGACTGCAAGTTAACAGACATTAAGTGCAGAGCATCGACATATACACAACTTGCCTACTTGCCTAATAATAATAGTCATATACTGTATACCTACTATGTGCTCCATGTGAGCTGCTTAACAACCTTTTTTTCTTCTTTAAAAAAAATTTATTTATTTTATTTTATTTATTGTGTTGGGTCTTCGTTTCTGTGCAAGGGCTTTCTCTAGTTGCGGCAAGCGGGGGCCACTCTTCATTGCGGTGCGCGGGCCTCTCACTATCGCGGCCTCTCTTGTTGCGGAGCACAGGCTCCAGACGCGCAGTAGTTGTGGCTCACGGGCCTACTTGCTCTGCGGCATGTGGGATCTTCCCAGACCAGCGCTCGAACCCGTGTCCCCTGCATTGGCAGGCAGATTCTCAACCTGCTTAACAACTTTTAACCTTGCACCAGCCCAACAAGGGTTTACAACGGACAGAAGGAAGCTCAGAGAGGCATAATAACTTATTCAATATAACACAACTAATGATGGTAGAATGAAGACTAGAACACTGCCTTGCTCATGCATTATGAATACTTCTTCTCTTACATAATCCTCTTTTTTTCTCATGGATTACCACAAAATAGAGATGAAAACAATTGTGTGGTCATAGTTCTGAGACTGGAATGCACTTATGGCACTGCAGGCTCATGTGTATTTCCTCTCTGGTATAATTTTCTGACTACAAGAGCCAAATTAAGGATTGAACCTTTGAATAAAAGCAACTGAAGAGTTGCTGAGAGAGGTTAAGCACAACTTCCTTTTTTTCATCAAGTAGGTTTCAAGGTAACAAAGTTCACAGCTTTTCAACAAGCCCTCAGAAATTTAGAGCTGCTAATAGAAGCTCATCAGGAAGAAAAAAACCATGCTGGGAAAAAATATTTTTTATCACTGCCTCAAAACTAGGAAGGAGGCTAAGGGACCCATTCAAATGAAACTATGTGAATAAACTCACTATAAGTTCATTTGCGAACCAGGAGGTTTGAGCAGTAGGGGCTTTTGATGGCCCAGATGTTGTCTCATTCTTTTCTTGCCACTCAATCTACTTGGAGTTTTTTTTTTTTTTCCTTCTAATGCTCTAACACTGATGATATTGTTTGAAATCAGCCTGGGACTAGAGACAGAAATGCAGATGCAGTTATAGAAGCATGAACAGCTGAAGCATGAAACTTATATGATCAAGAAAAGTAATAGAAAAATCCTAGAGGCTGGTTTAAAAAAAAAAAAAAAAAAGACAGTGCTGAATCAGAATCTTTACTGATGGGTAAATGAGCTGGAAGGACTATTACTGGAGGGAAAGTAATAATTATTCACACCAACATTAGATGGGACACGGGTTAGCTGTGAGTAGTATACCTTCCCTTTAAGGCTCTAGGCCAGAGCAAGGAGAGGACATCCTGATTTGCCATGACATTCCTCATTTTTTCCCCACCATCCCTGTGACTCTGTCAAGAAGGGATTTCTAGGACCTGGTTCCAAGTCTGAGATCAGATTTGGAACTGAATTCTTGCCACCTTCTGAGATGCCACATACCCAGCTGGAAACCCTGAGCCTCCGTCACAGTGCCACATTCTGCTTGCTATGAGTTACATCCTCAACACCTCCCGAGGCTGCTGGCCAAGGCTGTTCACAGAGAAGGGAGGCACCGTGCCAGGACTGAGATGAGGATGTGTTAGAAAATGCAGAGCAGAGTACACCATTCTTCCCTCCTACGGACTCACAAAAATAAGGCAGAACAAATATCAGCCAGTGGTTACTTTGCATTCTGGGCAAACTCCTAAGATGTGAGACCATCAGGCAAATGGACCCTTCAGACACGAGTGAAATCATCAGGAAAATCAGAGCAGGAAGCACCAAGAGAAGTGAAGCAGAGGCAGTTCCCATGGCTTTCTGTGCCGATTCCAGATGTTACTGTCAGAACACTGAGCCCAGATCACAGGTGAGTGCCCCATGTCAATAAAACCTCTCCATCCAGACTCCCCAGTCAGTCACCCACAAGATTCCCTCCTACACGGGTTCCTCCAGGACCCACAATACTTTTGGCATCTAAGCTATTTCTCCCCCTCTTAGGCTGTGCTGAGACCTTACTTTATTTATCATCTTGAAAGTTACAAGTTGTGGGAGGGGCAGATCTTGAGAATGAGCATTAGCTTTCAAGGATGTGCCTCAGGTGAGGTCATTGCACGGTCTGCCATGGCTGCTTCTGCCAACCTGGGGGCTTCAGGAGAATCTGCGGATGTACTGTTCTCGGGCACATTCACCACATGGGCCCATCTCAAGCTTCAGGACCCCACTTGTTTCCTATAAGGGCCTTGACTCTGACAAAGGAGACCTGCTGGGGTTATTCATTCGGCCTCATTTGTAGTTCTGCCACCCTTATAACTAGATCCTTAAAATTCCAAGCAGGCTTCCTGAAGCTGCAGGAGATGACAGCCTCCTTCAGAGCTGTCATAGAGGCCTTCTGGTTTCAAAGCATGTTATGAGTTGGAAGTTGATTGTACAAGTCTGCTACTGTCCTTTTTTATTTGTTTTTAAGAGTAATGCAGTTAAACATAAAAAGATGCTCAACATTGATAATTATTAGAGAAATGCAAATCAAAACTACAATGAGGTACCACCTCACACTCAGTCAGAATGGCCATGATTAAAAAATCTGTAAATGCTGGAGAGGATGTGGAGAAATGCTGTTGGTGGGAATGTAAATTGGTGCAGCCACTATGGAAAACAGTACGGAGGTTCCTCAAAAAACTAAAAACAGAGCTGCCATATGATCCTGCAATCTCACTCCTGAGCATATATCTGGACAAAACTAGAATTCAAAAAGATACTTGCACCTCTATGTTTATTTCAGCACTATTTACAATAGCCAAGACATGGAAGCAACTTTAATGTCCATCGACAAATGACTGGATAAAGAAGATGTGGTACATATATACAGTGGAATACTACTTAGCCATAAAAAAGAATTAAATAATGCCATTTGAAGCAACATGGATGGACCCATAGATTATCATACTAAGTGAAGAAAGTCAGAAAGAGAAAGACAAATACCACATGATATCACTTATATGTGGAATCTAAAATATGACACAAATGAACTTATCTATGAAACAGAAACAGACTTGCAGACGTAGAGAACAGACTTGTGGTTGCCAAGGAGGAGGGGGGTGGGGGAGAGATGGATTGGGAGTTTGGGATTAGCAGATACAAACTATTATATAGAGAATAGATAAAGAACAAGGTCCTACTCTATAGCACAGGGAACTATATTCAATATCCTGTGATAAACCATAATGGAAAAGAATATGAAAAAGAAAGCGTACATATATGTATAACTGAGTCACTTGCTTTACAATATAAAGTAATATAACATTGTAAATCAACTATACTTCAAAAAAATAAAGTTTTAAAAAATTTGTGTAAAAAAAGAGTAATGCATTTAACAGAAGCCATTGCACTCCACCGTCCTCATCATGCCCCACACTACTCCATCAGCATAGTTACCACATGACCCAGGACTTCTACTTGCACAGCATCCCAGTGAACCACAGGTGAAAGAAGCATGAATAATTGCAATACCTCTGCATGCTAGGGTGATCACCACCTCCCTCACAACAAAGAACGGGATCCTTAGTGCCAGCAAACTGCTGAGTAATCCAGCCGAGGGGCTGCTTCCCCCAGGCTTATATCCCACGCCTGTATTTCCTCCCCACAAAACACCCACAGGATCCCCTCCTGCCTGTGTTCTCTTAGGTCTGGCAATTCCTTTCGTATGTAAGCTGTTTCTACCTAGAGCAGAGACATTGCCTGGGTTCCCCAGAAAGCAGAGCCTGAGCCAGAACACTTGTAGCTAGCATTTAATTAGAGAGTAAGATCCCAGGGAGCAGGAGGGAGGAGAAAGCCAAGTGGAGCACAGAAGGACTGAGAGCCAATATATTGATGGATCATTGAAATGGCCATAGCACTAAGTGTGACAGGTTGCTTGATTTGTAGGACTGCGTCCCTGAGAAGTTGTATAAGCAGCATTTCAGGATTGTCCCTCATGGGGAAGAAATGTAAAGAATTTATCTGCTGGCTCCCATGCCCATTTGTTAAAAGTACACTACTCGTGGATTGTGAAGCAGTGGGCATGGGTGCTCATGGCAGTATTCAACTAGAAAGCCCTGGGTGGGGAGTAAGATGCTGTCAGGTTGTACCTGGTGAATTCACTCAGGGCTCTGCAGAGCTAGAACAAGAAACAGGCAAGATTGAGAAAATATGAACAAGTGCATAAGAGGGGTCGAACACAATGGGTTTTCTCACCTTTGAAAAAATAGAAAAGCAGCCTAACACCTAATGGTTCTTAGTGCATCATCATAACCTCTGGGCAATGATAAAGCCAGAGCTGGAAAGTCAATGGGACATGAACAGAGAAACTCGAGTGTTCACAGCCATGCAGGAAAAACAAACAAACAAAACAAAAAACAGTCTTCTCTTGGGTACACCAAAAGAATGAAAAATATAAATTCCTTACCTGCATGTGAAATGTATCTTTTTATGTGATCATCCACTGTCCCATGATTAACATTTATCCAGTCCATCAACAAATATTATATTTGCCAGCATGCCCATAATGACTTTTGGCACTTCCTTTATTCACCTTGACATGGCAGGATTTCTTAAATAAAAAACTTGCAAACTTTGGAGGGTACTATAAATTTCTGTTATATTTGTAGGACGGTACCTAGAGGCAAACATGATGAAAAACTAGGAGGTGGGGGGGGAATGTAGATAATAGTCTAATACTGAAGTCATGTCCACCCCAAGCCACTTCTCTATTATTAGTTATTGCCCAGACCAGCAGTCAGCAAACTATAGCTCACAGGCCAAATCTTGTCACCAACTATTTTATAAATAGAGTGTTACTGGAGCACAGCCATGCTCTTTCATTTAGGCATTGTCTGTGGCTACTTTCCTCACTACAGTGGCAGAGTTGAGAGTTATGACAGAAGCCATATGGCCTACAAAGCCTAAAATATTTACCACCTGGCCTTTGACAGGAAAGGTTTGCCAACCCCTGGCCTAGACTGAAGACCATAGGTGAGCTTTCTCTTACCGGTAGCACTGAGCAGATTAGCATTTAAGCAAGGCTGTTAGCTGATCCCTCAACTAAGAACAAAAAAATTCTATTTCCTAATCACCATGCTTGTGTCAAAACTGGGCTATTCTCTTCCTTTCTGTCATGATTAATCCAGAAGCTATAACTCTGGGATTGCAGAAACCAGAGATTCATGAAGTGAAAACAAACAAAAGGAATCATGATGGCTTCCCCTTCCTTTTAGCTAAGAACACAATTCTCAGATTCTTCCATCCAAACTTGCATTTAAAAAGTTATTTCATACACCTAGTCCTGATTAAACTCAAGCCACACCCAGGCAGTCCCAGGAATCATGATTATGTCAGGTAGGTGTGGGGAGGAAAAAGGAATCTCTTTTTAACAGGCTAAGTAAATAACAGTTATTACACTGCATTTGTCCAAAGCTAGAGAACCTGTATGTTTATTACCCTCTGTGAAGGTGTGCCCAATTCTAAACTCCTTCCTGGGTATAATTTAGGTGCTTTGATGGATAAGCCAGGTACTTCAAGTTATGAGGGTCCCATTTCATTAGTGCTTCTCAGTAAATAATGTTCTGCTATATTCTTATGTGATTCCAACTCAACTTCTACAAGAAAAGCAAGATAACCAAAAACATGCCTTTTGGTAAAGAACAAAATATAAGGAGATGCAATTCTGCCAAATGGCAAAATCCCAGACTTAAAATTTGTTGATTCATGATGGACATAATTAAGACCACAGCATACTAAACTATGATGGAAATACAGAAGAACTCTGCCATTTTGCATATTTAGCTGCATCATGGGCCAAATTGCATCCCCACAACCCAAAAGACAGAAAAATACAGAAAAATCACCTGTAGCCCAAAGCTCTGCTCACTTGGGCATGGTAATGGCATTCTTACTGGTTTCACTGCTTTCCATTTTCTTCCTCTCCCATTCCATGCACATTTCAACCATGTTATGTTTCTAAAACATACATGGGAGACTTACAGTTCCCCTGCTTTAAAATTTTGCAACAGCTCCCTCCTTGTTTCCTATGGAGATAGTCCAAGCTCTGTAGTAAATGAAGCTCTTCATAGTAAGAACCAAACCTGATCCACCAGCCTTATTCTGTTATTTCACGCATGGCCTTAGCCCTGGAATGAAACCATCCTGTTCTTTGCTTGGTCCACAAACATGGTAAATAACATTCCTGGACAGATCACCAAGCCACAGAGCTAGCACTCTAACCACAAATCACGGAGGGAAGCCTAACCTTGTAAAGGGACTGTTTAAAGCCGTGATGAGGTCTCACCTCTCAGTCAGTCCTCCAAAAGCCCCAGGGAACTAGACGAGAAAGCAAGCCCAGTGTTGCCCTCAAGCTGCTGCTGATCACATAATCCTTCAAGTGACCATCTCACCCTGCTGTGGCTGACAGGACCCTCATTCACTCAATTCCCACTGATTTTCCTTGAGAACACAGTCTGATGGGTCTTGGACTTTGTCTAGTTCCATCTCTAGATAGAGAGATAGATAGGTAGATAAGCAGGTTCATACATATATACATACACACACACACAGAGATAGCTCATCCAGTGAGGCAGCTGAGAAGTCCAGAGGATATGCAGGGTATTCAACAACATTCCCTTATTCATTCAACAAACACTGTAAAGCACTTACTATGTGCCAGACCCTGTACCAATGAGTGTACAAGATGAGTATTCATTACATTATGCTATTTACCTGGCTTTCCTATGTGCCCTTGGAGCTTTGGAACAAAATCCCAAATATCCAGTATCTGGAGCTCTTCAGGCCATCTTATGGGTGCATGGGCTAGTCAAAGATGAAGAAAGCTCATTGGACTAGGCACTCCATGAAACAGGTTCCATCATGCCACAACAACAAGCACAGAGCCACAGGGCAATTATAATCAATTCTAAAATAATACTGTCCAAGTTTCTGCCGCAAATGCTCTCCAGACATTTATATCTCAGGAGGAATGCAGCAAGGACCATTACCTGCCACTTTAAGTGGCTCTTCATTTCAGAGGTTGAGGAATTGGGGCACATCACTGGAATTCACAAGGAGAAAAGACCACTGATTTTCCCTACATGTGCTGGTCATGTAACTTATCCTATAGTTAAGTGCACTGGCCTACGATCTTAGATCCCCACCTGGAGATCTTTCTTCACCAACTAACTGCAAACCATGCTACTAACACTGTTTTCTAAATACCAGCTGGATTGCATGTTCTCCTTACCCAGAAGCCTTCAAAAGCTCCCCACTGCCATCAGCCCGGGTGCCTTATTCTACCATTCAGGACCTCCATGACCTGGACCCAAACTTATCTCCTTGGTACAGACCTCTTGTGCTTGTCAAACTGATGTCCCCACTATTACCTAACAAGCCATGTCCACTCCCATCATGAGCCTTTCAAGATGCCCTCTCCTTTTCTCACCATTCATCAAAATTCCCTAATTCACTCAAAACTTACCCAAAGTACCACTGCCAAGGGGCCTTTCTTACACAATCCTATTGGTAAAAAATGATCTCTTCCTCATAGGAGCATCAGTTTTGCCATTGGTGACACTCATTACAGACTCCTGTCCTGCTGGTCAGCTTCTCTTGCAGGAATCATGTATTATCATCTTCATACTTAGCATCTACAGTGACACCCTGTTGGTAACCTTGAGAGAAAAGGAAAAGACCTGTATTTCTCATAGAAATAAGATTGAAAAATCCAGGCTGTCCCTATTAAAGGAAATAGACAGTGGAGTCACAGTCTATAGAGAGCTTCCTTGGGCAACGCTGCTGGCTACTTCTCTAGGACTCCTGACTCAGAGCAAAGTCAGAGGACAAATTCCCAAGGGCCAAGTTCCTCCTAATGGTCCACATGGCAAAAAGCCTGAGCTTTGGGATGCACCCCTTAATTCTAGACTCCTCCCACTCAGTGAAGTCAGGCCTCTTGCCCCATTTACATAAGAGACAAGATGCTTGCTAAAACAAACATATTGAATTAACTGTGTACAAAAGTACACTTCCCTCTGCATAAAGTGACATGGTCCCCTACCCCCAGCCCTACACTCCTTTACTGGAATCTCCACAGCATTTGAATCTTGGCATAGAAGACAGCTCCTTAGGATCTTTTCCTCTGGTGAAAAAAAATTAACCTTTGCACATCAACTAAAAATTTCCCAAAGCCTAGAACCTGATTATTCCTAAACTCCATGAATCATTCATGTTGCTTCAAGTGAGAGAGATCAGATTTAATTATGTTCTGAGGGGGCATCTTCCCTAAAATTAGATGGAAAATATCCTCATCTGTCTACTGAGTCATTTTAAGAACAGGTTATCATGGGCTCTGTACAGAGCTTTATACGCTGAGAAACAAAACACGGTTCACTGGATTGGCATAAGGAAAATAAATATGAAATCAGAGAGTCTTTTCCATATCCACGTGGAGCCTATTTCTACTAAACCCAGGCGAGAATGACAGCAATACCAACGCATGCAAACCCTAATAAATTAGCTGCACCCAGTTATTAAGAAGCCAGCCTTAGGTCATAAAAACGATTTTGTGAAATTGATCTTAAATGAAAAATGTGTAATTACACTTAAAGCAGTTACAGGCTGCTAGTCAATGAAAAATTTATATTTCCTGTGGAGTTGTATCACTTTCTGTGCATATAAAATTAGTTGGACTGGTAGAACTTATATTACAGTTGGAAGTGGTTCAAGAGACAGAAACATTTTTCAACATAATTTTCAAAGTGATCCCACAAACTGGCCAGCTACGCACCCAATGTGCATGTTATAATTTTATTGCCTTTGGCCAAAGGCCATTGTAAGACCAAGCATTCAGAATTCTAAGCAAGCACTTCACAGTAATTTTTAAAGCCAAGAATGCATTGTTTTCTATATTCCTTTTGTTAGTCTTTCTTTAAGATCTGAAAGACTTAGATTTAGTAAAAGTGAAAATAACCTGGGGAGAAAGGATGCATATAGGTGAAAAATCATGGGGTTCATCCTTTACCTCACCCGCCACATCCCAACTATCACCACCTTCTGTGGGTTCCATCTCGAAATTTATCTCAAAACCATACACTCCTCTTTGTCTCCACTGCCAACACCCTGGCCCAAGCCACCATGGCACCACCTCTGGATGGGCCCTTTTTCTTCTGCTCTTGATCTCTCTAATTCATTCTTCCCATAATAGGCTGAGAGATCCTTTTCAAAATGCAATCAGACCATACTACTGCTCTGCCTCAGACTTTTCAAAGGCTCCCCATTGCCCTTTAAATAAAACCCAAACTCCTCTTGTGGCCTACGAGGCCTTGCTTGATCTGGCCTCTGGCCCCTTCCTCAACTTTGCTTCTTCTCATTCTCACCCTCTCTCATGGTGGACCATCACAGTGATCTTCTTTCCATTCCTGAAGCTCTTCTACCTCCAGGACTTTGTGCTTACTATTCCTTTCCTCTGGAATTCTCTTCACCTGACTCACAATATGTAAGTTCTCTTGCTTATTTCCTACAGAATAATCATTTTATTAATTTGTTTACTTCTTATGGTCTGTTTTAGCCTTCAGTGAATGCAAAACTATTGAGTGAATGAATAACATATTTAAGAAATGGTAAATTTATGAAGAAATACTTGCATAAATAAGCAAACAGCTTAAGGGAAGTTCAGACTTAAGCTTATAACTGTTTGCCAAAAGAACTAGCCACTTTCAGGGTTACAATTTCTACTTTTTAATTGCACTAAAAATTACATTAGGCTAGCAATTAAAGACTTCACTGAAGTCGGGGTGGGGGGAGAATAAATTAGGAGTTTGGGATTAACATTTTAAAAAAGACTTCACTAAAGAAGAAATTCATGATACTAATAAACACATGCAATTTTTGGTCTCCTTTGTATTGAGCATTTCAAAATTTAAATTTATACATTAATTTCAACAGAGATATCTGTTTTATCTTTTGTTCATCCTTTGGTAATCTTATATGACTCACCTGAACTAGTCTCACTAGGAAAATATTAAACACTATTTCCAATACTAGTGTATGGAATCAAGTAGTTTATCCACAACAGCCACCAACTAATCATACCTAGGTTTGCAAAACTTAGAAATTAAGGAGATGCAAAAAAGTATACATAGAGTTGCATCCATAATGGCTCTTTCAATCCATTCTTGAGACAAAACAAAGATGGGAGAAGGATGGATGAAGGAAAGAGTAGGTACTCAAAAGAGGGAGAACTCATCCTAGAAGGAGGAGATCAGGGCAGCCTTGAGCTGTGCTTTGCAAAATGGGAAGTTCTCAGATAGGAAAGGAGAGCAGGGAAACATTCCAAGGAGGGGAAAGAGAGTGGCCACAGTTGTCAAACATGCATGGAGAGCAGTGAGTAGCTCAGTCCAACTGAAGCAGAGTTAAAACTGGAAAGAGGGACTTCCTTGGTGGTACAGTGGTTAAGAATCTGCCTGCCAGTGCAGGGGACACAGGTTCGAGCCCTGGTCCAGGAAGATCCCACATGGCATGGAGCAACTAAGCCCGTGTACAACAACCACTGAGCCTGTGCTCTAGAGCCCACATGCCACAACTACTGAAGCCCATGAGCCTAGAGCCCGTGCTCTGCAACAAAGAGAAGACACCGCAATGAGAAGCCTGCACACCACAACAAAGAGTAGCCCCGGCTCACGAGAAAGCCCGCATGCAGCAACAAAGACCCAACGCAGCCAAAAATAAATAAATAAATAAATAACAATTATTTTTAAAAAACTGGGAAGAAAAAGGAAGTCAAGAGAAGCTTAAGAGTATTTGGGGGTGAAAAGTCAGATTACCATGCAGCAGCTTACCATGTTTTGGCCTTAACAATACTGAAGAACAATGGAAGATTTTAGCAAAAGAACAAATTAATGGGAGATAAGTGCTCTCATTGTGAGAAACTGAGCATTTGAGGACCTGCATTCACATAGTTTAAGAATATCTCTTATTAAATCAGTACTCAGAATACATATCTTTTTAATCTTCAAAGCAACTACACTACTCTAGTGCACACTCTTTACAAAATCTTTAATTATGGGAAATATGGATTTTAGAAACCAGACATAAGCTTTGTTCAGAATGAAGGAAAGAAGTGGCCCAGAGAAAACTGTAAAATCTTGTTGTAAAGTAATGATCATACAAGACTGAGTTCTAAAATAAACATCCGTACACGTATGCTTCATCACTTGTCTAACACTTCATTTTTCAACATAATTTACGATTATCAAGTCTTCAAAAAACCCCTGTGAAGCACAGCTTCTGGTTTTCCAAATAAGAATGAAGAATTAGGTGACAAGTTCAAGGTTACAAAGATAATTTAAACAAATAGCAAGGAAAAGAACTTTCTGGGACTTCCCTTGTGGTCCCAGTGGGTGAGACTCCCATGTTCCCAATGCAGGGGGCCCAGGCTTGATCCCTGGTCGGGGAACTAGATCCCACATGCATGCCGCAACTAAGAGTTTGCATGCCACAGCTAAGAAGTCCGCATATCGCAACTAAACATGCTGCAATGAAGATCCCGCGTGCTGCAACTAAGACCTGGTGCAGCCAAAGTAAATAAATATTAAAAAAGAAAAGAACTTTCTGAATTCTTGCAACTTGCTTCAGTCTCTGTACCATTTTACCAACAGTTGCTAAATTCAGTGGTAGTTGTTACATGTGTGCTGTGAAAACAAGATCCTGGTGGTGTAACCATTACAAGAACTTCTTAGAGATAAAGACTGGGAACTGGCCCTTGGAGAAATTTATATCTTTTCCATGTCTTGTGATCAACCTACTTAGTATTTCATAACCAAAAAAATAAAGATTACATTTGACCCTTGAACAACACGGGTTTGACCTGCACAGGTTCACTTATACATGGATTTTCTTCGAACCATGGATACAGAGCTGACTGTAAAGTTATACTCATAGTTTTGACTACTCAGGGTCAGTGACTTAACCCCCATGTTGTTCAAGGGTCAACTATATTTGTAACATGTTCCCTTAAGATATCAAAACTTCAAAACTCTGATGTTATCTCCTTTGGAATGTAACTGTTAATTTCAAACATAATAACTAGTTGTCGTGGGCAACTGTATTCAACCTGATAAATAAATAACAATTATTTTTAAAAAACTGGGAAGAAAAAGGAAGTCAAGAGAAGCTTAAGAGTATTTGGGGGTGAAAAGTCAGATTACCATGCAGCAGCTTACCATGTTTTGGCCTTAACAATACTGAAGAACAATGGAAGATTTTAGCAAAAGAACAAATTAATGGGAGATAAGTGCTCTCATTGTGAGAAACTGAGCATTTGAGGACCTGCATTCACATAGTTTAAGAATATCTCTTATTAAATCAGTACTCAGAATACATATCTTTTTAATCTTCAAAGCAACTACACTACTCTAGTGCACACTCTTTACAAAATCTTTAATTATGGGAAATATGGATTTTAGAAACCAGACATAAGCTTTGTTCAGAATGAAGGAAAGAAGTGGCCCAGAGAAAACTGTAAAATCTTGTTGTAAAGTAATGATCATACAAGACTGAGTTCTAAAATAAACATCCGTACACGTATGCTTCATCACTTGTCTAACACTTCATTTTTCAACATAATTTACGATTATCAAGTCTTCAAAAAACCCCTGTGAAGCACAGCTTCTGGTTTTCCAAATAAGAATGAAGAATTAGGTGACAAGTTCAAGGTTACAAAGATAATTTAAACAAATAGCAAGGAAAAGAACTTTCTGGGACTTCCCTTGTGGTCCCAGTGGGTGAGACTCCCATGTTCCCAATGCAGGGGGCCCAGGCTTGATCCCTGGTCGGGGAACTAGATCCCACATGCATGCCGCAACTAAGAGTTTGCATGCCACAGCTAAGAAGTCCGCATATCGCAACTAAACATGCTGCAATGAAGATCCCGCGTGCTGCAACTAAGACCTGGTGCAGCCAAAGTAAATAAATATTAAAAAAGAAAAGAACTTTCTGAATTCTTGCAACTTGCTTCAGTCTCTGTACCATTTTACCAACAGTTGCTAAATTCAGTGGTAGTTGTTACATGTGTGCTGTGAAAACAAGATCCTGGTGGTGTAACCATTACAAGAACTTCTTAGAGATAAAGACTGGGAACTGGCCCTTGGAGAAATTTATATCTTTTCCATGTCTTGTGATCAACCTACTTAGTATTTCATAACCAAAAAAATAAAGATTACATTTGACCCTTGAACAACACGGGTTTGACCTGCACAGGTTCACTTATACATGGATTTTCTTCGAACCATGGATACAGAGCTGACTGTAAAGTTATACTCATAGTTTTGACTACTCAGGGTCAGTGACTTAACCCCCATGTTGTTCAAGGGTCAACTATATTTGTAACATGTTCCCTTAAGATATCAAAACTTCAAAACTCTGATGTTATCTCCTTTGGAATGTAACTGTTAATTTCAAACATAATAACTAGTTGTCGTGGGCAACTGTATTCAACCTGGTGTCCATAATGCCATAGAAAATTCCTTCATTCCTTTGTTAGTAGATCAAGTCTCTGTGTCTCACTCATTTTCCTTCAGGCCTGATTTGAATGAAGTAAATTAGTGGCTCTAATGTGTTGTTTTATTTTTAATCTATTTTTAATTGAAATGTAATAGACTTACAATATTATATTAGTTTTAGGTGTGAAACAGTGACTTGATCTTTTTATACATAACAAAAATGATAACCATGAAAACTCTAGTTACCATCTGTCACCATACAAATGTATTATAATATTATTAACTATATGCCCTACACTGTACATTATATCCCCATGACATTTATTTAATAACTGGAAGTTTGTACCTCTAAATCTTCCTCACCTATTTCACTCATCCCCCTGATTCCATCCCCTCTGGAAACCATGTTTGTTCTCTATATCTATGAGTTTGTTTCTGTTTTGCTATGTTTGTTCATTTGTGTTTTTTTAGATTTCATATATAAGTGAAATCATACAGTATTTGTCTTCTCTCTCTGACTTAATGTCATTAGCATAATATACTCTGGGCCCAACCATGTTGTTGCAAACGGCAAATTTTCATTCTTTTTTTTATGTCTGAGTAATATTCCACTGTATGGAATATATATATATCACATTTTCTTTATCCATTCATCCATTGATGGGCAATTACACTGTTTCCATATCTTGGCTATTGTAAATAATGCTGCTATGAACATTGGGGTGCATGTGTCTTTTTGAATTAGCATTTTCATTTTCTTCAGATATATACCCAGGAGTGGAATTGCTGGGTCATATGGTAGTTCTGTTTTTAGTGTTTTGAGGAATCTCCGTACTGTCTCCACAGTGGCTGCACCAATTTACATTCCCAACAACAATGAGCAAGTGTTCCCTTTTCTCTGCATCTTCACCAACATTTGTTGTGTTCTTTTTGATGACAGCCATTCTGACAGGTGTGAGGTGATATCTCATTGTGGTTTTGATTTGCATTTCTCCAATAATTACTAATGTGATTTATGTTGAGCATTTTTTCATGTGCCCATTAGCCATCTGCATTTCCTCTTTGGAAAGATGTCATTCAGGTCTTTTGCCCATTTTTTAATCAGAATGTTTGATTTTTTGATGTTGAGTTGTATGACCTGTTTATATATTTTGGATATTAACTCCTTGTCGGTCACATGATTTGCAAATATTTTCTCCCATTCTGTAGACTGTCTTTTTGCTTTGTCAATAGTTTCCTTTGTTGTGCAAAGGCTTTTAAGTTTAATTAGGTCTCAATTGCTTATTTTTGCTTTTGTTTCCTTGTCTTAGGAGACAGATCCAAAAAAATATTGCTACGATGTATGCCAAAGAGTGTTCTACCAATGTTTTCTTCTAGAAGTTTTATGGTTTTCAGTCTTACAGTTAGGTCTTTAACCCAGTTTTAGCTTATTTTTGTATATGGTGTGAAAAAATGTCCAAATTTCATTCTTTTACATGAAGCTGTCCAGTTTTCCCAACATCATTTTTTAAAAAATTATTTTAACATCTTTATTGGAGTATAACTGTTTTACAATAGTGTGTTAGTTTCTCCTTTACAACAAAGTGAATCAGTTATACATATACATATGTTCCCATATCTCTTCCCTCTTGCGTCTCCATCCCTCCCACCCTCCCTATCCCACCCCTCTCATGGTCACAAAGCACAGAGGTGATCTCCCTGTGCCATGCGGCAGCTTCCCACTAGCTATCTAATTTACATTTGGTAGTGCATATATGTCCCTGCCACTCTCTCACTTCATCACAGCTTACCCTTCCCCCTCCCCATGTCCTCAAGTCCATGCTCTAGTAGGTCTGTGTTTTATTCCCATCCTACCACTAATCTCTTCATGACATTTTTTTTTTCTTAGATTCCATATATATGTGTTAGCATACGGTATTTGTTTTTCTCCTTCTGACTTACTTCACTCTGTATGACAGACTCCAGGTCTATCCACCTCATTACAAATAACTCAGTTTCATTTCTTTTTATGGCTGAGTAATATTCCATTGTATATATGTGCCACATCTTCTTTATCCATTCATCTGTTGATGGACACTTAGGTTCATTGTCGTTTTGATTTGCATTTCTCTAATGATTAATGATGTTGAGCATTCTTTCATGTGTTTCCAACATCATTTATTGAAGAGGCTGTCTTTTCACCATTGTATATTCTTTTCTCCTTTGTTGTAAACTAATTGACTATATAAGTGTGGGTTCATTTCTGGTCTGTGTATTCTGTTCCATTGATCTCTATTTTTGTTCCATAACAATACTGTTTTGATTATTGAAGCTTTGTAATAGTTTGAAATCAGGGAACATGATACATCATTTTGTTCTTCTTAAGACTGTTTTGGCTATTTGGTGTCTTTTGTGTTTTCATACAAATTTTAGAATTATTTGTTCTAGTTCTGTCAAAAACGCCATTGGTATTTTGATTGGGATTGCATGGAATATGTAAATTGCCTTGGGCAGTATGCTCATTTTAACAATATCTGTTCTTGCAATTCATGAGCACAAGATATCTTTCAATTTATTTGCATTGTCTTCAGTTTCTTTCATCAATGTCTTACAGTTTTCTGAATACAGGTTTTTTATTTCTTAGTTTGATTTATTCCTAAATATTTTATTATTTTGGATGTGATTATAAGTGTGATTGTTTTCTTAACTTCTCTGATACTTTGTTGTTAGTATAGAAACACAACATATTTTGATATATTAATTTTGTATCCTGCTAATTTAGTGAATTCATTTACTAGCTGTAACAGTTTTTTGCTGGTATCTTTAGGATTTTCTACATATAGTATTATGACATCTCCAAACATCTGCAAAACAGTGACAGTTTTACTTCTTTCTTTCCAATTTTGATTCCTTTTATTTCTTTTTCTTGTCTGACTGCTGTGGCTAGGACTGTGACTAAGACTATAGGCCAATATTACGTTAAATAAAAGCGGCAGGAGTGGGCATTCCTGCCTTGTTCCTGATCTTAGAGAAAATGCTTTCAGCTTTTCACCATTCAGTATAATGTTGGCTTTAGGTTTGTCCTTTATGTGGCCTTTATTACGTTGAGGTATGTTCCTTCTGTAACCACTTTGTTGAACGTTTTTATACTAAATCAATGTTGAATTTTGTCAAAAGCTTTTTCTGCATCTATTAAGATGATCATATGATTACTAGCCTTCAATTTGTTAAAGTGGTGTATCACACTGATTGATTTGCAGATATTGAACCATTCTTGTATCCCTGGGATAAATCCCACTTGATCATGGTGTGCGATCCTTTTAATACACTGTTGAATTCAGTTTGCTAATATTTTTTGAGGATTTTTGCATTGATGCTCATAAGGAACATTGGCCTGTACTTTTCTTTTTTGTGGTGTCTTTGATTTTTGTATCAGAGTGATGCTGACCTTGTATCATGAGTTCAGAAGCACTTCTTACTCTTCAATTTTTTTTAAAATAATTTGGAAAAGATAGGTGTAATCTCTTCTTTAAATGCTTGGTAGAATTCACCTGTGAAGGCCTCTTGTCCTGGGCTTTTGTTTGTTGGGAGGTTTTTTTTTATTACTGATTCAATTTCATCAGTAGTGATTGGCTTCTATTTCTTCCTGGTTCAGTCTTTGTAGATTGTACGTTTCTAGGAATTTATCCATTTCTTTTAGGTTGTTGATTTTATTGGTGTATAATTGTTCATAGTAACCTCTTACTATTCTTAGTATTTCTGTGGTGTCTGTTGGGACTTCTCTTTAATTTCTGATTTTGTTGATTTGGGCCCTCTCTGTTCTTTTTCTTGATGAGTCTGGTGAAAGGCTTATTGATTTTGTTTATTTTTTCAAAGAATCAGCTCTTAGTTTCATTGATCTTTATTATTTTTTGTCTCTATTTCATTTGCTTCATCACAGATTTTATGGTTTCTTTCCTTCTAATTTTGGCTTTGTTTGTTCTTCCTTTTCTAGTTCCTTTAAGTGCAAGGTTCTTATTTTTTTATTTGAGATTTTTCTTGTTTCCTGAGACAGGCTGGTATCACTATAAACTCTTTTAGAGAAGTGCTTTATGTGCTTTGTCACATAAATTCTGGATCATTGTTTTTGTTTTTATTTGTCTCCATGGAAGATTTTTTAATTCCTCTTTGATTTCTTTAGTGACCCATTGGTTTTTTAGTAGCATATTGTTTAGCCTTCCTGTGTCTGTTTTTTGCAGGTTTTTCGTTTCTTTCTTTCTTTCTTTTTTGTAGTTGATTTCTAGTCTCATATCATTGCAGTCAAAAGAGGTACTTGATATGATTTCAATCCTCTTAAATTTACTGAGACTTGTTTTGTGGCCTAGCATGTCATCTATCCTGGAGAATGTTCCATGTGCACTTGAAAAGAATGTGTATTCTGTTGCTTTGGGGTGGAATGTTCTATATACGTCTATTAAGTCCATCAGGTATAATGTGTCATTTAAGGCCAGTGTTTCCTAATTGATTTTCTGTCTGGATGACCTATTGATGTAAGTGGGATGTTATAGTCCCCTACTATGGTTGTGTTACGGTCAATTTTTCCCTTTATGTTTGTTAATATCTTCTTTGTGTATTTAGGCACTCCTATGTTGGGTTCATATAGATTTACAATTGTTATATCTTCTTGTTGATTCAATCCCTTTTTATCATTATGTAATGTCCTTCTTTGCCTCTTACAGTCTTTGTTTTAATGTCTATTTTTGTCTGATATAAATATTGCTACTCCAGGTTTCTTTTCATTTCCATTTGCAAGGAAGACCTTTTTCCATTTCCCCACTTTCAGTCTGTGTGTGAGTCCTTAGATCTGAAGTGAGTCTCTTCAGTCTCTTCTGATATATGTAGGCAGTATACACATGTGTCTTATCGATTCAGTCACTCTGTTTTTTGACAGGAGCATCTAGTCCATTTACATTTAAAGTAATTATTGATAGGTGTGTACTTATTGCCATTTTGTTCATTGTTTTCAGATTGTTTTTGTAGTTCTTTTCTGTTCCTTCTTCTTTTGCCTTCTTCCCTTGATTTTTGAGGACTACTTCTAGTGTTGTGTTTGGATTCCTTTCTCTTTTGTCTGTGTATCTATTATAGATTTTTAGTTTGTGGTAACCATGAGGTTTATATATAACTATATAATATATATCTATAACTATCTATAACTATATATATATCCACATAATTATTTCAAGTTGATGATCTCTTAAGTTGGAACACATTTTAACAGCCCTGCATTTTTACTCCCCCACTATGCTTAGTGTTTTTGAAATCATGTTTTATATATTTTTGTTGTGTGTATCCCTTAACTACATATTGTGAATATACAGTTGACCCTGAGACAAAACAGGTTTGAACTCTGCAGGTACACTTCTATGTGGATCTTTTTGAATAGTAAATACTACAGTACTACACTATCAGTGTATCACTATCAGTTGGTTGGATCCACAGATGTGGACCTTGGATATGGAGGAACTGTGAATATGGAAGCTTGTATATGAGGGCTGACTATAAGTTATATATGTATTTTCAACATTGCAAAGCGTCTGCACCCCTAACCTCCAAGTTGTTCAAGGGTCAACTCAAGTTGATTTTACTACTTTTGTCTTTTAATCTTTCTATTAAATTTATAAGTGGTTGATCTACTACCTTTACATTTACCTTTGTTAACGAGATTTTTCCTTTCAGAATTTTCATATTTCTGGTTGTGGTCTTTTATTTTGCAATAAGAGAATTCCCTTTAACATTTATTATAAGGCCAGCCTAGTGGTGCTGAACTATTTTAGCTTTTGCTTGTCTGTAAAACTCTTTCTCTCTCCTTCAAATCTGATTGATAGCCTTGATAGGTAAAATATTCTTGGTCATAGGTTTTCTCTTTTCGTCACTTTGAATATGATGCCACTCCCTTCTGGCTTGCAAAGTTTTTCCTGAAAAGACAGCTGCTAGTCTTATGGGAGTTCCCTTGAACATATTCAGTTGCTTTGCCATTGCTGCTTTTAAGATTCTCTCTGTATCTTTTTTTTTTCTCTCTGTATCTTTAATTTTTGCCATTTTAATTATAATGCATTTTGGTGTGGACCTCTTGCAGTTGATCCCTCTTGGGACACTCTGTGCTTCCTGGACTTGGATGTCTGTTTCCTTTCCTAGGTTAGGGAAGTTTTCAGCTATTATTTCTTCAAATAAGTTCCCTGCCCCTTTCACTCTCTCTTCTCCTTCTGGGCTTCTATAATGCAAATGTTAGCATGCTTGATGTTGTTCCAGAAGTCTCTTAAACTATCCTCATCTTTTAAAATTATTTTTTATTATTTATATTCAGTTTCAGTAATTTCCACTACTCTGTCTTCCAGTTCGCTAATCTTTGTGTCATCTAAGCTACTGTTGACTCCTTCTAGTGTATTTTTTTATATCAGTTACTATATATACAGTTCTGTCCGGTTCTTCATTATATTTTCCAACTCTTTGTTAAACTTCTCACTATGATCATGCATTCTTATCCCAAGTTCATTGAGAATCTTTATGATCATTACCTTGAAATCTTTATTGGGTAGATTACTTCTTTTATTTATTTTTATTTTTTTTTGATGTGGACCATTTTTAAAGCCTTTACTGAATTTGTTATAATACTGCTCTGTTTTATGTTTTGGTTTTTTGGCCACAAGGCATGTGGGATCCTAGCTCCCCAACCAGGGATTGAACCTGCACCCCCTGCATTGGAAGGCGAAGTCTCAACCACTGGACTACCAGGGAAGTCCCTATTGGATAGATTCTTTATCGCCACTTTGCTTAGTTCTTCTTCTGGGGTTTTGTTTTGTTCCTTCATTTGGAATATATTCCTCTGTCTACTCATTTTGCATAATTCTCTGTGTTTATTTTTATGTATTAGGTAGGTCAGTTATATTTCCTAATATTGGAGAAGTAGCCTTATATAGGAGACATCTTGTGGGGCCCAGATGCATACTCTCCTCTGGTCACCAGAGCGATATGCTCTAGGTGTGCTCCCTATGTGGGCTGCCTGGGCCCTTATGTTATAGGGCTGACTACTGTGGGCCTAGGACTGGTGTCAGCTCACTGGTGGGTACAGCCTTGTCCTAGCATGGCCCAGGGGGACATGGGGCTGGTGTTGACCAGATGGTATGCAGGGCTAGGTCCTGGAGCAGCTGGTTGTCAGGGGCTGTGGGGGCCTGGGGCTGGTGCCAGCATACTGGTGGGAGGAGCTCTGGGTCAGGGAGGGTCCAGGGCTGGTGTCAGTTCACTGGCAGGCGAGTAAGCCCTCAGTGCTAATAGGTTAGAGGGAGGATTCTAAAATGGTGCTTATCAGCACCAGTGTCCTCATGGTAAAACAAGCTCCAAAAATGGCTGCCACCAGTGTCTATGTTTCCAGGGAAAATCTCAGCTGCCTCCTGCCTCTCCAGTAGGCTAAGATTACCAAGTGGGTCTGATCCAGGATCCTTTTCAATTACTGCCTCTGCACTGGGGCTCAGAGCATGTGGGATATTGTGTGCACCCTTGAAGAGCAGAGGCTCCATTTCCCATGCCCCCTGGCTCTCCTATACACAAGCCCCACTGGTCTTCAAAGCCAGACGTTCTGGGGGCTTGTCTTCCTGATGCAGGAACCCTGGGCTGGGAAGCTGGATGTGGGTCTCAGATGCCTCACTCCTTGGAGAGAACCTCTGCAACTGTGATTATCCTGCTTATGGGTCACCCACCTGGGAGTGTGGGTTTTGACTATACCGTGTCTCCACTCCTCCCACTTGTCTTATTGTGTGTGTGTGTGATTTTTTATATCTTTAGTTGTGGAAAATCTTTTCTGCTAGTCTTCAGGTCGGTCTCATAGATAGTTGCTCTGTAAATAGTTGTAATTTTGGTGTGCCCGTGGAAGGAGGTGAGCTCAGGGTCTTCCTATTCTGCCATCTTGGCTGTATCTGTATTTCCATTATTTAAAAATAATAGCATTAGAAAGATTTTATTTCTGTCAGTATACACACATGTGACTTAACATTTATTTCTCCTAGTCTGGATGTTGAGAAGTCCAAAATCACGGTGCCAGCAGATTCAGTTCTTGGTAAGGGCTCTCTTACTGAACTTTTAGCTATATACTCACATGGTGGAGAAACAGGGAGCCTCTAATCTCTTCTTTTTCTTATAAGGGCACTAATACCATCATAGGGGCCCCAACCTCATGACATTATCTAAACCTAATTATCTCCCAAGGACCCAACCTCCACTGAGGATTAAGACTTCAACATATGACTTTTGGGGGAACACAAACATTCAATCCATATCAGCAAGCCAATCTCAGATAAATCACTTGTTCTCTTCTAATTCCATCTCAGACCATCAAGCAGATTACTTTGCACCAATTACAAATCCCAGGGAAGGACTCTAAACACTTCTGCCCATTGCAGCTTGGTGTCAGATTAGTCAAGAAGAACACGATGCAGTCAAGCATTGGATGGAAGAATATTTTACAGACCTAGAGAAAAGGCAATGCAAGATTAGCTTCAATAGTGGGCCTCAGTCCCCCATAGCCAATGGGTCTCTCTCAGAGACATATTCAGGGCAATTTGCCTATGTACACCCCTCAGGTGCCACAGTAGAAAGACCCTATTCCTTCTTTTGGAGGACAACTGGGGTGGCCAGGTGCTATATGACACATACTCTTAAAGCAGAGACAAAAAAGCATTCATTGAGCCTGAAACAGGGACAGATGTTCCCACACAAGGTGATAAGCCCAGCACAGGCTGTGTGGGCTCTTTGTCTCTTGGTGAGGAAGTGTTCTAAGCACGAGGCCCATTCTTATGAGATCAAGTGGATGGCAAAAGACTGCATGCATGAGACTGCCTTTTCCACACAGATCTTTGTCAGCCCTGGTACACTATTTACTTGCATAGCAGTTCTTTTACAAAGAAATTTCCCTGGGGAAAAACATTCAAGTACTTTCAACATGCATACATTTTAAAATAACTTAAAGTGCTTTTACAAGGAGAAAATCATCTTGTTTATAAAAATACATTTTATTTCATACTAGAATACTAAATTGAGGGGGGAAGGGTATAAGCAGCCCAAATAAATGTATTGGTATCTACAAACACTAGTACATGGTCAGGGTTGTACTAGAAAAATATTTGGCTTGTTGTGCGGGCAGGAAAGAGCAAACCCAAGGAAAGCTTGACCTTCTCCTTATCTCAGGCTCTGAAACTTTTCAACATGCCACATTCTACACAAAACATTTAATGACCAAGACTTCAGAACACGAAGCACTACACTACTTTCCAAAATGGCTGTGAACTTAAGAAACAAATGGTGTACTTTAGCCACCGAACATAATTCCATCTTAGTCTCTAAACTGCTAACTGAAGATGCTTGCTTGCATCATGAGGACCAGAATAAAACTACATCATTGCCAAGAAATTAATTTGCAATTTTTCCCTTCCTTCTGGAATTTTTCCTTCCTCAGGCTATCCAACTCCCAATACAGCTCTTCCTCTTGCCACCGTCACACTTTAGCTCTTTGCATCCTGCTTGAATCCTTGTCTTATTTCTCGGGCACATTGCAAACTCTCAGTAACAGTTACTACTCTCCAGGCAATCTGAAGGGCCTTGGCAGAAGGGCCAAGTGCTTTATATACAGCTTAAGTTCAATAATTTATATTCAATGTACAATTTAATACACATATTAAATACAATTATTCAATACGAGTTGTATTTTTTCCTAATTGTGCTAAATCATATGCTTTCTACCCCAAAATAAAGTTAAACTTTGGATAAATTCAGCATTCTGTTTATTGAAATTCCCTGTTACCAGGTATTTTCACTTCCTATCCTATCCAATACCATATTTACCATAAATCCACTTACATCTGGGTAATGCATCTACATTCCAATGTGTCTGCAGCCTCATTTGATCTGTCCTGAGGTTACCAGGCAAGCTCACAATGTGCTTTCTGAATAATTCAAGATAAAAGCATAGTCAGTATTGTGTAATTTGTTGTCTAACTAATAAAACAAATAAAACCTCACAAATGCTTAATTTGAGCTTTTTTTCCATTGGGTGTACTGGGTATATTGAAACATTAAATTACAAAACTATATAAAACACAAGTATGACTTTAGAATTAAGCATATTCTAATCAATTTCACTAAAATAAATATACCTCATGTAATATATACTAACCCAATGTTGAAATTAACAGAACATATTCTCTCCCAACTATACCCAATAATAATTTACAGTACAACACAGTCAGTTAAAAAAATAAAAAGTACTGTGAGGGTAGATGTACAGTAAATATTTGCTGATCTTCACAGCTATCCTATAATGTCCTATAAGTCATATTATCTAAATCATAAATTATCTTTCAAGTGTGTTGCTCATCTATCTTTCCTGACTGTAACTTCTGAAGAGTAGGAAACATTGACTCTTAATTCTTGATATTCCCCTCAAGCACCTCTTCCCTCAGTACCTTCAATACTGCCTTGAATTCAGCGCCCTCTTTCCAGGCAAGTGGGGCCCCAATGACTGTGGTCTGGTCAGGTGGGAAAACCCAGGAGCCTGGGCACAGAGAGGTCTATAACTCACCCACAGGCTACAGTGAGATGCAGCATCTTGGGAAGAGCCAAACCAAAACCCAGGCAGACCATCCACACCTGAATCATCATATAAAGAGGCTAGAGGCAGAGACTAAGCAACTGAATAAAGCCAACAGAACCAAGTAAGATCTAAGATCCTAAGAGATCAGCAGGAAGGGACACACCTGGAACAATCTCCTGCTTGTGAGAAGGCTGCTGCTGTGCCTTTCTTTTTACAGGTTGCCAGTAGCTTTAACTATGGAGCGAGCTGAGAAAGTCACCAACCTCACACGGGCACTTTTCTCTCAATAAATAGAAGGAAAAAAGGGGGGCAGGGAAAAATGTGGGATACATTTTTTGCTTCTGTGCATTTTGTGACAAAGGATAATGAATTAATCATACACTTTTGCATACTTCAGTTGGTGAAAAAAATTAAACACTATCATAGTTCCTTTGCCAAGTTTTCCTGGTAAGTAGAATTTCAAACAATGTTCACATGTGAGCCTCTTGATGGACATGCTGGGTAGGATCCAGTGTGAGAAAATGATTGAAAGTGATTAAGTCCCTTGAGCAATTCTTTTTAAAAAAAAAAAATAATTTATTAATTTGGCTGCGCTGGGTCTTCGTTACTGCGCGTGGGCTTTCTCTAGTTGTGGTAAGTAGGGGCTACTATTCCTTGCAGTGCACAGGCTACTCATTGAGGTGGCTTCTCTTGTTGCGGAGCATGGGCTCTAGGCACACAAGCCCCAGTAGTTTCGGCTCACAGGCTCTAGAGTGCAGACTCAGTAGTTGTGGCGCACAGGCTTAGTTGCTCCGTGGCATGTGGGATCTTCCTGGACTAGGGCTCAAACCCATGTCCCGTTTTGGCAGACAGATTCTTAACCACTGCACCACCAGGGAAATCCCAGAGCAATTCCTTTTAAAGGAATGCCTCTGTGTGATGGAAAGGGGAGTCAGGAACCAGCAATGCTCTAGGGCTGTTTACGTTAAGGCCTTCTAATAAGAAACTTCAAGTTTATAAGCTTAAATGGTTCTTTAGATGCAAAGCATTACCACTGGCAACACTGTACACTATACAGCATTGGCATCTTCAACAGAGCTCATAGCTACATCACATACAACAGCAGGGACAAAAGAATCCCAGCACTTTGTATAGCCATGTTATTCTCCCTAATAAATTTAGGCATTTCTTCAGGTTTCATTCGGGAACGACGGGAGGAAAATTATTGAGAAGGGAGATGTTTCTTCAATCTGTTTTGGACAGGGTGGAATGATTTTTGGCTTATTGCTTAAGTCATTAATTCCCCATCATTTTCCAATAAGACTCTCATTTCATTAAAAGTAATAAGAGTTGAAAATCTATTAGTGTCCCTTATGCCCTGAATTATTATTGCTGCATTTTGTCATGTAGTATAAAAATAAAATATACACATAGCCATAGATCATCAACTCAAAGCAAACCACTCAGGAATTTTATTATCCAGTGGAATATTCTGTGGGAGCTGGATTTCCCATCTTGAACATTCTAATATGCTCCAAGTGTCCAGAAGAGGGAAATTAGCATATTGTTTCACTGTTCATCTCCATCACTGTTATCTGAAATAATTTACTTAAACAAATGGAACTCTTAAACCTCCTCCAAGGCAGAGGGGAGAAAACATCTTTTCTCTGACACCCTGCTGGACTCTGCTAGATAGGGCAGTCAACTGACAACCTTACGTTAGCAAAGAATAAATAAATTTAATTATTTAGGGTAGTGAGGTCAGAAGGGGGAGAAAAGTAAACTCTACTTACCATTTGATCTTGGGAAAGCCACCTACAGTCTCTAAACCTATTTTCCCATCTTTAAAATAGTAAAAATAATATCTATATCAAAGCACTTACCCCACTATCTCATTTAACTTTAAAGGATTCATAAACATTACTTGATATTATTTTCATTATTACTTGCTATGGAAAAGCAACATTTATGAAATTTAAAAGATAAAGATGGTCCTTATTTAATCTTGAATATCATGCTAAAGAGTCTAGATTTCAGATAGCAAGAAAGGAATCAAAAAATTTAATAAAAGGAGTGACATGAACATATCTATCTGAGTTTTAAGAAGAAAACAGAATCAAGCCCTGGAAGATACAGTAGACATAAATATAGATATGGATAAAGATTTAAATTTTTTAAATTTGCATTTTGTCCATTCCCCAAAATGGCCCAAAGCTACTAGCATATTTCCTTCTTGTGTATAATAAACACTTTATCTTAAATACTACAAAATGTCTATGTTGCCAACTTATTTTTTTTTCCTTTGGTGATATAATGCCAACGGCTCAAAGAGGCAGAGATTTTACCAGGCAGTCTTCTAATCAATAAACTCCTGTAGGAGGTTGGTTCAAGATGGCAGAGTAGAAGGACGTGCACTCACTCCCTCTTGCGAGAGCACCAGAATCACAACTAACTGCTGGACAATCATTGACAGGAAGACACAGGAACTCACCAAAAAAGATACCCCATATCCAAAGACAAAGGAGAAGCCATAATGAGATGGTAGGAGGTGAGCAAACACAATAAAATCAAATCCCATAACTGCCGGTGGGTGACTCACAAACTGCAGAAAAGTCCATCCACTGGAGTGAAAGTCCTGAGCCCCAGGTCAGGCTTCCCAAACTGGGGGTCCAGCAAAGGGAGGAGGAATTCCCAGAGAATCAGACTTTGAAGGCTAGTGGGATTTGATTGCAGGACTTTGACAGAACTGGGGGAAACAGAGACTCCACTCTTGGAGGGCACACACAAAGTAGTGTGCGTATCAGGACACAGAGGGAAGGAACAGTGACCCATAGGAGACTGAACCAGACGTACCTGCTAATGTTGGAGGGCCTCCTGCAGAGGGGTGGATGGCTGTGGCTCACTACCAGGACAAGGACACTGGCAGCAGAAGTTCTGGGAAGTACTCCTTGGCATGAGCCCTCCCAGAGTCGGCCATTACCCCCACCAAAGAACCTGTAGCCTCCAGTGCTGGGTCACCTAAGGCCAAACAACCAACAGGGAGGGAACTCAGACCCAGCCATCAGCAGACAAGCAGATTAAAGTTTTACTGAGCACTGCCCACCAGAGCAACACCCAGCTCTACCCACCAGTAGTCCCTCCCATCAGGAAGCTTGCACAAGCCTCTTAGATAGCCTCATCCACCAGAGAACAGACAGCAGAAGCAAGAAGAACTACAATCCTGCAGCCTGTGGAACGAAAACCACACTCACAGAAAGACAGACAAAATGAAAATGCAGAGGACTATGTACCAGATGAAGAAATAAAACCCCAGAAAAACAATTAAATGAAGTTGAGATACGCAACCTTCCAGAAAAGGAATTCAGATACTGATAGTGAAGGTGATCCAGGACCTTGGAAAAAGAATGGAAGCAAAGATTGAGAAGATGCAAGAAATGTTTAACAAAGACCTAGAAGAATTAAAGAACAAACAAACAGAGATAAACAATACAATAACTGAAATGAAAAATGCACTAGAAGAAATCAATAGCAGAATAACAGAGGCAGAAGAATGGACAAGTGACCTGAAAGACAGAATGGTGGAATTGACTGCGCAGAACAGAATAAAGAAAAAAGAATGAAAACAAGTAAAGACAGCCTAAGAGACCTCTGGGACAACATTAAATGTAACAACATTCCCATTATAGGGGTCTCAGAAGGAGAAGAGAGATAAAGGACCCAAGAAAATATTTGAAGAGATTATAGTCAAAAACTTCCCTAACATGGGAAAAGAAATAGCCACCCAAGTCTAGGAAGTGCAGAGAGTCCCAGGTAGGATAAACCTAAGGAGAAACACACCAAGACACACAGTAATTAAACTGACAAAACTTAAAGACAAAGAAGAATTATTAAAAGCAATAAGGGAAAAATGACAACATACAAGGGAGCTCCCATAAGGTTAACATCTGATTTCTCAGCAGAAATTCTACAAGCCAGAAGGCAGTGGCATGATATATTTAAACTGATGAAAGGGAAGAACCTACAATCAAGATTATTCTACCTGGCAAGGATCTCACTCAGATTTGATGGAAAAATCAAATGCTTTACAGACAAGCAAAAGCTAAGAGAATTCAGCACCATCAAACCAGCTCTACAACAAATGCTAAAGGAACTTCTCTAAGTAGGAAACACAAGAAAAGAAAAGGACCTACCAAAACAAACCCATAAAAATTAAGAAAATGGTAATAGGAACGTACCAATCAAAGTAATGAAATTGAAACTGTGATTAAAAATCTTCCAATAAACAAAAGTCCAGGACCAGATGGCTTCACAGGTGAATTCTATCAAACAATTAGAGGAGCTAACACCCATCCTTCTCAAACTCTTCCAAAAAATTACAGAGGAAGGAACACTCCCAGACTCATTCTACGAGCCCACCAAAACCAGACAAAGATACTACAAAAAAAAAGGAATTTTTTACAGACCAATATCACTGATGAACATAGATGCAAAAATCCTCAACAAAATACTAGCAAACAGAATCCAACGACACATTAAAAGCATCATACACCATAATCAACTGGGATTTATCCCAGGGATGCAAGGATTCTTCAATATATGCAAATCAATCAATGATACACCATATTAACAAATTGAAGATTAAAAACCATATAATCATCTCAACAGATGCAGAAAAAGCTTCTGACAAAATTCAACACCCATTTATGATAAAAACTCTCCAGAAATTGGGCATAGAGGGAACCTGCCTCAACATAATAAAGGCCATATACGACAAACCCAGGCAAACATCATACTCAATGGTGAAAAATTGAAAGCATTACCTCTAAGATCAGGAACAACACAAGGATGTCCACTCTCACCACTAATATTCAACATAGTTTTGGAAGTCCTAGCCACGGCAATCAGAGAAAAATAAATAAATAAAAGGAATACAAAAGAAAAGAAGAAGTACAACTGTCACTGTTTGCAGATGACATGATACTATATATAGAGAATCCTAAAGATGCCACCAGAAAACTACTAATCAATGAAACTGGTAAAGTTGCAGGATACAAAATTAATGCACAGAAATCTCTTGCATTCCTATACACTAACAACGAGAAATTAAGGAAACAATCCCATTCACCATTGCAACAAAAAGAATAAAATACCTAGGAATAAACCTACCCAAGGAGGTAAAAGACTAATATATTATAAACCAACTATACCTCAATAATAAATAAACAAACATCTATGGGGGGAGTAGAATTTGTCCTCAGTAAGTAATCATAAATAGGCTCACAGATTTAGCTAACAAGATGTTAACCTAAGTAATAATTATAGTACTAAAAATATGGAACTATTAGAAAATCTATCTAGAAGTAATAGGATAAACCAAACTATGACCCACAGGTCTAATCCAACCCGCGACCTTTTTTCATCCAGCCTACGACCTAAGAGTAGTTTTGACATTTTAAATGTTGAAATAAGTCAAAAGAAGAATATTTTATAACACAAAAATGATATAAAATTCAAATTTCTGTGTCCATAAATAAAGTTTTACTGGAACACAACCCACACTCATTGACATATTATCTATGATAGCTGCTTTGGTGCTATAACAGCAGAGTTGGGTAGTTGCCAAAGGCTGTATGGCCCCCAAAGCCTAAAATATTTACTATCTTGCCCTTTACATAAAAAGTTTGTAACCCTCGGTTAAATAAACCATGGCTGAATCATAGCATAAATTTATGCTGCCATTTAAAATGGTATAGAAGATTATTTAATAGCTTGCAAGAGTCCGTAAAGTATTAAACGAGATAGATTACCCAAGAGTGTATCAAGTTATGGCCACGTTGTTAATTTTAGTAACATACAAAATAGAATAAAGACTGGAACAATATGTATCAAAATGAGTGGTTTTGTCTCTGGAGAGTGGGATTTCAGGATTTTTAAAAAAATTTATCCCTTACCGCTTACATTTTCTAAAAGAACATATCTCTTAATATTAATAAAATAAAATTGTGGCAAACTCTGAAATAGCGCACAATTGTCAATACCTCCTTGTATTCACACCTTGTGTAATCTCCTCCCATTTAGTGTGGATGTGACCTGTGACTTGCATCTTAAAAACAGAAGATGGTAAATGTTTGTCACTCTCATGATTACGTTACACAGTAGTGACTTTTGTCTTACCAGTAGACTCTATATTGCCTTATTGCCTTGAACACTTTTTGAACCAAGTATCCATGTTAGGGAGACCCACGTGGCAAGGAACTGAGTGTGGCCTCTGGTCAACAGTTAACTAAGATTTAAGCTGGTCTCTGTCCAACAGGCTACAGAGATCTAAATCCTATCAACACCGCATGATCTTGGAAGCAGATTCTTCTCCATAAAGCTATTAGATAAAACCTTAACCCTGGATGATGCCTTGATTGAAACTCATGAGAGACCCTGAAGCAAAGGACCCAGCTAATCTGTGCCCAGATTCCTGACCCAAAGAAACTGTGAGACAAAAAATGTGTACTGTTTTAAGGCACTAAATTTGTGGTAATTTGTCATGCAGCACTAGATAACTAATACAAAGGTAATGGTTATTTATATTAAATAATAAAGAAGAAAATAGTAACTTTTGGGTAGCTAAGCAATCTCAATTTTTTTGGATGGTGGATATGACATTAGAAAAGTGAATGGAACAAATTAATGGGTCAGCCAAATTCTGACCTTTAGATAAAATTAAGGTGCCAACCAGAAATTGTGGGGGCTGCCCCAAATCCTGTAGCTATTCACGTTTGGACTCAAAGATCCTAGAAAGAAGTTCTGACTACCCAAATCACCCAGAGCCTGGATATGCTACTGTCTAAGCTCGACAAGAAACGGTCATTTGATTCCCAGTGCTCTCTAGAGTTCTGCACACATCTCTTCCCCTCCAAAACCCAACCCATTTGAACGATATGAAAAGAAAACATTGCCATAGGATTCTTGCTCTGAAACTGCAGCCACCACCAATATCTAATATCTTTCCAAGGCTCATATGTATATATAAAGATAATAAAATAAGCACGCCCTAGTGACTTCCCTGGTGCAGTGGTTAGGAATCTGCTTGCCAATGCAGGGGACATGGGTTCGAGCCCTGGTCTGGGAAGATCCCACATGCCGCAAGGCAACTAAGCCCATGTGCCACAACTACTGAGCCTACGCTCTAGAGCCCAGGAACCACAACTACTGAGCCCACGTGCCACATCTACTGAAGCCCACATGCCTAGAGCCTGTGCTCTGCAACAAGAGAAGCCACTGCAATGAGACGCCCATGCACTGCAACGAAGACTAGCCCCCGCTCGCCACAACTAGAGAAAGCCTGCATGCAGCAACGAAGACCCAACACAACCATAAATAAATAAATAAATAAATAAATAATTTAAAAAAAATAAGCATGCCTTATGTTTTTCACTAAAAGCAAGTTATTCATTTTCACCTTGATCAACAGGATCAACAGGATAATTACATGTGTAACTCTCCCATTCCAACCCCCAAATTGTCTTTAAATAAATTTCATGCAAGTTTTATGTCTAACAAGCCATTACATTTTTATAACTCAAGCAGTAATAGTTTATTATATTTTTAAAATGCCCTACTGATCATTGAAGGTCTTTCTCCTTCCTCAAGTAGCTCTTAAATAACAAAAGTCATTGTTCATCATGATTACTAGGTATTAGTCACAGATCATAAATATCCCCAATTTCTTGCAGTGGGTCTTTAGGAGATTAAAATAGGACAAAATGAATAAACTGCCCTCTGAGCCACTTAAAAGCATCTTGTTTAGATTTATAAATATTCCAGAGAGATAGTCAAAGCATTGTCAAGACCAGTATTATTTGCATTTTTTGTAAACAGGAACAATAAAGCTCAATTCTGACCTTGTACTGCCCAATGAACTGCATTACCAACACTGAATGGGCAAAAATTCCTTCTGCTGAGGTTTCCCCCCTGTCTGAATCACACTTGAAATATTTATTGTTATTCTTGTTATAGTAAAACTGCTCTCACATATTTCCTCCAGAGTGAAACCTCAATTTTGAAGGACTCCTCAGTAATTTTGAGAGTTTATGACACAGATTATCTTAGAAGCTTTTGCAGATGAAGAACTATAAAGACTTGAGAATGAAAGCTCAAACTGGTTGCAAGGATCAATAGTCTCAAGTGGAGTTGTTCTAAGGGAAATCATGAAAAAACAAACATTTTACTCCTTGGGCTCACTGGATTTGATATCAGTGAAGTCTTCTGAAACGTGGTGGAGGTTTCCATTTTCATTTTTGTCTTTTTTCTGCCCTGCATAGGCCTCTCTGAATACCACCGCCCCTATGGCCTGAAGATGATAAAAGTATTCTTTTCCTTTCCTCAAATCGTCCAACACTTTATTCATCCAATTTCTGTCACAGTATTCTTTGCTCCATAGTCTTTATGTACGCATATCTCTTTTGTATTAAGTAATTTAAGGCTATCTATCTTACTTTACAAACTTCTTAAAGCCTTGCACAAAGTAGGTACTTTAAAATGTTGGGAAAACCTATAGATTTTTAGAAAGAGATTAAAAGACACGTTAACTGATTGTAGTATATGGAATTTAATTGTATCCTGACTCAAGAAAATTAGGTGTTAAAAAATATTGTGAGAGGAGGGAAAGTCAAACATCGGCTATCTGACAATATTAAGGAATTGTTAGACGTGATAAAGACATTGTTTATGTTGTTTAAAAAGTAACTGAATATATAAATATTTGTATTTACATATATATAAATGGAAGAAATGGCATGAAGTTTGGAATCTGCTTCAAACTAGCTGGGAAGATGGGTGGGGATATAAATGAAACAATGTTGATTATGAGTTCAATTGGGTGGTGGGTACTTGGAGGTAGGTACTCTTGCTTTAAAAATCACCCCGATTAGAAGGGAGTCTGGGGGAGAATGGATACATGTATGGCTGAGTCACTTTGCCCTGTGCACCTGAAACTATCACAACATTGTTAATTGGATATACTCCAATATAAAATAGAAAGTTAAATAAAAAATTAAAAAAAACCCCTAACACCTAGTCACATTATAGCTAAATGACAAAACAAATATAAAATTATAAATTAAAAAAAATCACTCCAATTAGTGGCCTAAAACAATGACAGCATTTATTTTGCTCACAAATGTGCAAGTAGGGCAGCTCTTGGTGGGGACAGCTCAAATCTATTCCACTTAGTGACTGCTGGGGGTGGGTAGCTCAAAGTTTGAAAGGTTGGGCTTCCCTGGTGGCGCAGTTGTTGAGAGTCCGCCTGCCGATGCAGGGGACATGGGTTTGTGCCCTAGTCCGGGAAGATCCCACATGCTGTGGAGTGGCTGGGCCCATGAGCCATGGCCGCTGAGCCTGCGCGTCTGGAGCCTGTGCTCCGCAACGGGAGAGGCCACAACAGTGAGAGGCCCGGGAGAAGCCACAACAGTGAGAGGCCCGCGTACCGCAAAAAAAAAAAAAAAAAAAAAAAAGTTTGAAAGGTTGGGATCATCTGAAGACTTGTTAGCTCGTATGTCTGGTGGTTGATCCTGGCTATCAGCGGGAACTTTTGCTGGAGCTGCTGGCCAGAACACCTATATAAGGATCAGACTTGCTCACAATATGGCAGCTAAGCTCCAAGGGTGAGGGGAGAGACAGAAAGAGAAATATAGACAGAGAGAGCGAGAGAGAGCACAAGCGAGCGTGGGCACAGGGCATAGGCTGTATTGTCTTACGACCCTGCGACTTGTTATCACTTCTAACACATTCTATTGGTTGGAAGCAAGTCACTAAAACGAAGTGGTTGGAAGCAAGTCACTAAAACTAAGGCCAATCCATATCCCAAACTCTTCTTTTTGATGGGAGGACTGTCGAAGAATTTAGAGTTCACTCTATAGCCAAAAATTACTTACATTCCTCCCATATGCAAATTACACTCACCCCGCTCCCAAGGCTCCCCCAAAGACTTGTCTATCATGACAACAGGCTTAGGCTCGAGGACAAGTATCTCATCATAAAAGTCAGGCCCAACTGCAGATAAAGTTACTCAGATTAGTTCCTCTAGTTCAGCTCTTTTGAGTTCACTTCTTGGTCTAAAATCTTGAGAATTAAAGAGGCAAGTTTTCTGACCTCCTTAAAATCAATAAACAATGGTTAGAAAGGAATACGCCAGAATATATAAAGATTTAATTGTATGACAATAACAGCACAAAGGAGGGGGGGAATGGAGCTATATAGGAGCAAAGTTTTTGAATATTGATATTAAATTGGTATTAACCTGAACTACATTGTTACAGACTATGTTAATTGTAATCCCCAGGACAACCACTAAGAAAGTAACTCAAAAATACATAGTAAAAGGAAAGACAAGGGAATGAAACCTAGTACAGTAGAAAATATCTATTCAACACAAAAAAGCAACAGAAAAGGGTAGAATCCTATTAAAATCAAATATAAGGATAAAAGAATAAGAATAGCATCCCTACAGATGATACAAGCATGCCAGAGACATGCCCACAAACAGATGAGAACTATAACCTTTTATTTCAAAATGAAAATTAAAGAAGAAATTAAGAAGATGATAGAGATTTAACCAGAATTAGAAAAATTCAAATGAAAGTACTGGAGATTTGATGAGAAGAAAAAATTTAGAAAATAATTTAAAGTGAAAGAAAAAAAATATTTCAGAAATGAAGACTAAATCAGAAGGAACACACAACAAATATGCATAAGCAGTAATGCTGTAGGAGAAATAAAACATGAAAAGGAAAAGAACTTAATTCAAAATGAAACAAGGACTTCCCTGGTGGCGCACTGGTTAAGAATCTGCCTACCAATGCAGGGAACATGGGTTTGATCCCTGGTCGGGGAAGATCCCACATGCCGTGGAGCAACTAAGCCTGTGCGACACTACTACTGAGCTTGTGCTCTAGAGCCCGCAAGCCACAACTACTGAAGCCCACGCACCTAGAGAACGTGCTCTGCAAGAAAGAGAAGCCGCCGCAATGAGAAGCCTGCACACCGCAAGGAAGAGTAGCCCCTGCTCGCCGCAACTAGAAAAAGCCCGCGTGCAGCAACGAAGATCCAACAAGCCAAAAATAAATAAATAAATAAATAAATTTATACACTTAAAAAATGAAATGAAAAATACAGTAATCTGAAAGAAAGTGATGGGTGCAGAAGGTAGACAAAGTAGATCCAAAATACATACAATGGGAGTCACTAAAGAAGAGAACCAAAGAAATGGAACTGAAAAGAGACTAAAAATTATAAAATTAAAAAAAATCTTTTGCCTATATATTGAAATGACACATCATACACCTGGGAAAATCAATCCAGAACAGCCAACACTAAGTAATAGGAGGGAAAAAAAACCATTTCCTTCTATTCTTCTACTACATACAACACTTGTTTTTCTTCTCATTACTCTCGGTACTTCATTTCTGACACCAAATGTATAGTGTTTTTCCCCACACCGATCAATTTTCTGACACCACCTGGGTGTCCTACAATTCCATTCAATTCTGACACCACCTAAAAAGAGTTAGTGTCGGGTCCCACAAGTTAAGGACTCGGTTCCACAAAACTACTCCCATTTCAGAACCAGTCACAAGTCCAAGCCTGTCATACTTCTAACTAACTGGCTATAAATTGGGGGTTCCCACAACTGACACCTCAGGTTCAGTAATTTCCTAGGATGGCTCACAGAACTCAGGAAAGCACTATGCTTACTATTACCCATTTATTATAAAGAATATGGCTCCGGAGCAGACAAAAGAGATGCACAGTGCAAGGAATGTGGAAAGAGGCATGGAACTTCCATAGCTTCTCCAGGTACGCCGCTCTCCCAGAACCTCAGGTGTTCACCAATCCAGAAGCTCTACAAAGGTTGGAAGCATTAACCAATATGATTAGACAGGAGGAAGTACTTAAGGTTTAAGAACTGAAAGGAAGGGAGAAAACATCTCTATTTTTAGATGGCATGATTATATATTTGGGGAAACAATAGTAGTATAGTAGTAAATCAATGGGAAAAATTACTAAAAACAAAGCAACATTAGTAAAGTGGTAGATTATAAAATTAATACAAAATCAACAGCTTTCATATTTACAAACAAAAACCCAGTTAAAGAGCATAAATGAAGGGACTTCCCTGGTGGCACAGAGGTTAAGAATCTGCCTGCCAGTGCAGGGGAAATGGGTTCCATCCCTGGTCCAAGAAGATCCCACATGCTGAGAGCAACAAAGCCTGTGTGCCATAATTACTGAGCCTGTGCTCTAGAGCCCACAAGCCACAACGACTGAGCCCACGTGCCACAACTATCAAAGCCTGCGTGCCTAGACCCCATGCTGTGCAACAAGAGAAGCCACCACAATGAGAAACCTGTGCACCACAATGAAGAGTAGCCCCCACTCACAGTAACTAGAGAAAGCCCGTGTGCAGCAACAAAGACACAATGCAGCCAAAAAATAAATAAATTAATTAAAAAATATATATATTTATTAAAAAAAGGAAGGGAAAGGATGATTACAATGAGAAACCTGTGCACCACAATGAAGAGTAGCCCCCGCACAACACAATGAAAAGTAGCCCCTGCTCTCTAGTAGCAAGAAGACAAAGGCCGTGCATAGCAACAAAGACCTGATGCAGCCAAAAATAAATACATTAAAAATTTACTAAAAAAAAGGATAAATGAAGAAACTATGAAATATTTCCGAAAGACACAAAAGTAGATTTGAACAACAGGGAAGAAAAAACAGGTTCTTACACAGGAAGGCACATCATACAGAAATTTGTTTTCTATAAATTGATTAACAAATTTATTAATTAATACCAATAAAAATAATGTAAGGTACTGGAGAATTATTTAAATGTATCCTGAAAGAACAAAAAATGGAAAACAGCCACAAAGAAAAGAAAATAGCAATGAGGAATTCGTCTTGCCAGGTTTTTAAGAAATATTATAAATCTTCCATCATTACAACAGTTTGGTACAAGTGCATAATAAGACAAGCCAATGGAAAAGGCTAAAGTATACTGAAATGTAGTGTCAATTAACAGTACTATCTCACATTCTGCAAAAGGAACTCCAGTCGGAAGAGCCGGGTGCAAGGCCTCTTCACATGGCCCCCTGTGAGTAACTGAAACACGACTAAGCAAAAAAGGAAAAAAAAAAGCCATCTCTGACCAGCAACTATTTTCAAGGCTACTGTTTTTCTCTGTGGAACACTGCCTTTGGGGCAAAACAAGGAAGAAGCAGGTGATTCTAACCTGCAGCGCAGAATGAGACCCACTGCAGGCCAGGTTCTCCAGCTCTGAAGGCATTCCAGCTGTGTGGTGCTCCAGCCAGGTGTCAGGCCTGAGCCGCTGAGGTGGGAGAGCCGAGTTCAGGACACTGGACCACCAGAAACCTCCTGGTCCCACATAATATCAATCAGCGAGAGCTCTCCCAAAGATCTCCATCTCAAACCTAAGACTCAGCTCCCCTCAATGACCAGCAAGCTCCAGTGCTGGGCACCGCATGCCAAACAACTAGCACAACAGGAACATAACCCCACCCACTAGCAGACAGACTGCCTAAAATCATACTAAATTCACAGACACCGCAAACACACCACTGGATGTGGTCCTGCCTAGCAGAAGGACAAGATCCAGCCACATCCACCAGAACACAGGCACCAGTCCCCTCCACCAGGAAGACTACATAACACACTGAACCAACCTTACCCACTGGGGGCAGACATCGAAAACAACAGGAACTATGAACCTGCAGTCTGTGAAAAGGAGACCCCAAACACAGTAAGTTACGCAAAATAAGACGAAAGAGAAATACACAGTGGATAAAAGAGCAAGATAAAAACCCACCAGAAGAAACATATGAAGAGGAAATAGGCAGTCTACCTGAAAAAGAATTCAGAGTAATGATAGTAAAGATGATCCAAAATCTTGGAAAAAGAATGGAAAAAATACAAGAAATGTTTAACAAGGACTTAGAAAAACTAAAGAGCAAACAAACAATGATGAACAACACATGAAATTAAAAATTCTCTAGAAGGAATCAATGGCAGATTAACTGAGGCAGAAGAACAGTCAACTGACCTGGAAGATAAAATAATGGAAATACTTACAACAGAGCAGAACAAAGTAAAAAGAATGAAAAGAATTGAGGACAGTCTCAGAGAACTCTGGGACACCATTAAAGGTACCAACATTCAAATTATAGGGGGGCCAGAAGAAGAAGAGAAAAAGAAAAGGAATGAGAAAATATTTGAAGAGATTATAGTTGAAAATTTCCCTAATATGGGAAAAGAAATAGGCAATCAAGTCCAGGAAGCACAGAGAGTCCCATATGGGATAAATCCAAGGAGAAACACACCAATACACATATTAATCAAACTATCAAAAATTAAACACAAAGAAAAAACATTAAAAGCAGCAAGGGAAAAGCAATAAATAACAAATAAGGGAATCCCCATAAGGTTAACAGCTGATCTTTCAACAGAAACTCTGCAAGCCAGAAGGGAGTGGCAGGACATATTTAAAGTGATGAAAGGGGAAAACCTACAACCAAGATTACTCTACCCAGCTAGGATCTCATTCAGATTTGAAGGAGAAATCAAAACCTTTACAGACAAGAAAAGCTAAGAGATTCAGCACCACCAAACCAGCTTTACAACAAATGCTAAAGGAACTTCTCTAGGCAGGAAACACAAGAGAAGGAAAAGACCTACAATAACAGACCCAAAACAACTAAGAAATGGTAACAGGAGCATACATACCGATAATTACCTTAAATGTAAATGGATTAAATGCTCCAACCAAAAGACACAGACTGGCTGAATGGATACAAAAACAGGACCCCTATATATGCTGTCTACAAGAGACCCACTTCAGACCTAGGGACACACACAGACTGAAACTGAGGAGATGGAAAAAGATATTCCATGCAAATGGAAATCAAAACAAAGCTGGACTAGCAATTCTCGTATCAGACAAAATAGACTTTAAAATAAAGACCATTACAAGAGACAAAGAAGGCCACTACATAATGACCAAACCAGCTTTACAACAAATGCTAAAGGAACTTCTCTAGGCAGGAAACACAAGAGAAGGAAAAGACCTACAATAACAGACCCAAAACAACTAAGAAATGGTAACAGGAGCATACATACCGATAATTACCTTAAATGTAAATGGATTAAATGCTCCAACCAAAAGACACAGACTGGCTGAATGGATACAAAAACAGGACCCCTATATATGCTGTCTACAAGAGACCCACTTCAGACCTAGGGACACACACAGACTGAAACTGAGGAGATGGAAAAAGATATTCCATGCAAATGGAAATCAAAACAAAGCTGGACTAGCAATTCTCGTATCAGACAAAATAGACTTTAAAATAAAGACCATTACAAGAGACAAAGAAGGCCACTACATAATGATCAAGGCATCGATCCAAGAAGAATATATAACAATTGTAAATATTTATGCACCCAACTTAGGAGCACCAGAATACATAAGGCAAATGCTAACAGCCATAAAAGGGGAAATCGAAGTAACACAATCATAGTAGGGGACTTTAACACCCCACTTTCACCAATGGACAGATCATCCATAATGAAAATAAATAAGGAAACACAAGCTTTAAAATGATACATTAAACAAGATGGACATAATTGACATTTATAGGACAATCCACCCATAACCAACAGAATACACTTTCTTCTCAAGTGCTCATGGAACATTCTCCAAAATAGATCATATCTTGGGTCACAAATCAAGTCTTGGTAAATTAAGAAAACTGAAATCATATCAAGTATCTTTTCTGACCACACTGCTATGAGACTAGATATCAATTACAGGAAAAGATCTGTAAAAAATGAAAACACATGGAGGCTAAACAACACACTACTTAATAACCAAGAGATTACTGTAGAAATCAAAGAGGAAATCAAAAAATACCTAGAAACAAATGATAATGAAACCATGACAACCCAAAACCTATGAGATGCAGCAAAAGCACTTTAAGAGGGACGTTTATAGCAATACAATCCTACCTCAAGAAACAAGAAACATCTCAAATAAAAAACCTAGCCTTACATCTAAAGCAATTAGAGGAAGAAGAACAAAAAACCCCCCAAAGTTAGCAGAATGAAAGAAATCTTAAAGATCAGATGAGAAATAAATGAAAAATAAATGAAGGAAACCATACCAAAGATCAATAAAACTAAAAGGTGGTTCTTTGAGAGGATAAACAAAATTGATAAATCATTAGCCAGACTCATCAAGAAAAAAAGGGAGAAGACTAATCAATATAATTAGAAATGAAAAAGGAGAAGTAACAACTGACACTGAAGAAATACAAAGGATCATGAGAGATTCCTACAAGCAACTAAATGACAATAGAATGGACAACCTGGAAGAAATGGACAAATTCTTAGAACAGCACAACCTTCCGAGACTGAACCAGGCACAAATCGAAAATATAAACAGACCAATCACAAGCACTGAAATTGAGGCTGTGATTAAAAATCTTCAAACAAACAAAAGCCCAGGACCAGATGGCTTCACAGGCGAATTCTATCAAACATTTAGAGAAGAGCTGACACCTATCCTTCTCAAACTCTTCCAAAATATAGCAGAGGGAGGACACTCCCAAACTTATTCTATAAGGCCACCATCACCTTGATACCAAAACCAGACAAAGATGTCACAAAGAAAGAAAACTACAGGCCAGTATCACTGATGAACATACATGTAAAAATCCTCAACAAAATACTAGCAAACAGAATCCAACAGCACATTAAAAGGATCATACACCATGATCAAGTGGGGTTTATCCGGAGGAATGCAAGGATTTTTCAGAATATGCAAATCAATCAATGTGATAAAGCAAATTAACAAATTGAAGGAGAAAAACCATATGATCATCTCAATAGACGCAGAAAAAGCTTTCGACAAAATTCAACACCCATTTATGATAAAAACTCTCCATAAAGTAGGCACAGAGGGAGATTACCTCAACATAATAAAGGCCATATATGACAAACTCACAGCCAACATCATTCTCAGTGTTGAAAAACTGAAACCATTTCCACTAAGATCAGGAACAACACAAGGCTGTCCACTCTCACCATTATTATTCAACATAGTTTTGGAAGTTTTAGCCACAGCAATCAGAGACGAAAAAGAAATAAAAGTAATCCAAATCGGAAAAGAAGAACAAAACTACTACAGCTAATCAATGAATTTGGTAAAGTAGCAGGATACGAAATTAATGCATAGAAATCTCATGCATTCCTATACTCTAATGATGACAAATCTGAACGAGAACTTAAGGAAACACTCCCATTTACCACTGCAACAAAAAGAATAAAATACCTAGGAATAAACCTACCTAAGGAGACAAAAGACCTGTATGCAGAAAACTACAAGACACTGATGAAAGAAATTAAAGATGACACAAACAAATGGAGAGATATACCATGTTTTTGGATTTGAATAATCAACACTGTGAAAATGACTATACTACCCAAAGCAATCTACAGATTCAATGTAATCCCTATCAAACTACCAATGGCATTTTTCACAGAACTCGAAC
>NC_041225.1:69423654-69424352 GCF_002837175.3 Physeter macrocephalus
GACACTATAAAACTCTTAGAGGAAAATGTAGGCAGAACACTCTATGACATAAATCACAGCAAGATCCTTTTTGACCCACTTCCTAGAGAAAGGGAAATAAAAACAAAAATAAATAAATGGGACCTAATGAAACTTAAAAGCTTTTGTACAGCAAAGGAAACCATAAAAAAGATGAAAAGACAACCCTCCGAATGGGAGAAAATATTTGCAAACAAAGCAACTGACTAAGGAATAATCTCTAAAATATTCAAGCAGCTCAATATCCAAGAAACAAACAACCCAATCTAGAAATGGGCAGCAGACCTATATAGACATTTCTCCAAAGAAGATATATAGATTGCCAACAAACATATGAAAGGATGCTCAACATCACTAATCATTACAGAAATGCAAATCAAAACTACAATGAGGTATCACCTCACACCAGTCCGAATGGCCATCATTAAAAAAATCTACAAACAGTAAATGCTGGGGAGGGTGTGGAGAACAGGAAACCCTCTTGCACTGTTAGTGGGAATGTAAACTAATAACCCACTATGGAGAACAGTATGGAGGTTCCTTAAAAAACTCAAAATAGAACTACCATATAACCCTCCAATCCCACTACTGGGCATATACCCTGAGAAAACCATAATTCAAAAAGAGTCATGTACCACAATGTTCATTGCAGCTCTGTTTACAATAGCCAGGACATGGAA
>NC_041225.1:69424513-69499206 GCF_002837175.3 Physeter macrocephalus
GGACCTAGAGTCTGTCATACAGAGTGAAGTAAGTCAGAAAGAGTAAAACAAATATCGTATGCTAACACATATATATGGAATCTAAAAGTTCTCAAGACCTTAGAGGCAGGACAGGGATAAAGATGTAGACATAGAGAATGGACTTGAGGACATGGGGAGAGGGAAGGGTAAGCTGATACCAAGTGAGAGAGTGGCATGGACACATAAACACTACCATATGTAAAATAGATAGCTAGTTGGAAGCAGCCTCATAGCACAGGGAGATCAGCTCATGCTTTGTGCCCAACTAGAGGGGTGGGATAGGGATAGTTGAAGGCAGACACAAGAGGGAGGGGATATGGGGATATATGTATACGTATAGATGATTTACTTTGTTATACAGCAGCAACTAACATAACAGTGTAAAGCAATTATACTGCAATAAAGATGTTTTAAAAAATAGTATCTCAATAAATAGGGAAAAGATGAATTTTCTAATAAATGTTGTTAGAATACCAGAACCAGATAGTTTTACAGAAATCATTTTTACAGATAGTTTTACAGAAATCATTAAAACTGGATCCAGGGAGTTCCCTCGTGGCACAGTGGTTAAGAATCCGCCTGCCAATGTAGGGGACACGGATTCGAGCCCTGGTCCAGGAAGATCCCACATGCTGCCAAGCAACTAAGCCTGTGCGCCACAACTACTGAGCCTGTGCTGTAGAGCCCCCAAGCCACAACTACTGAGCCCACATGCCGCAACTACTTAAGCCCACGCGCCTAGAGCCCGTGCTTCACAAGAGAAGCCACCGAAATGAGAAGCCCGAGCACCGCAATGAAGAGTAGCCCCCACTCACCACAACTAGAGAAAGCCAGCGCGTAGCAATGAAGACCCAATGCAGCCAACAAAAAAATTTTAAAAAACTGGATGCATTCCTCCAACCAATATGAAAAGATGTTCCATTAGAGAAATGCAAACTGAAACTATACTGATACATATTTCTCACCTATGAGGTTGGCACATACCCAAATGTTTGACAACGTTCTCTAATGGCACTCTCATACATTACTGGTATATACTACTTACCTATGAAGGGGAATTTGGCAGTATCTAGCAAACTTGCATGTGCATTTACCTTTTGACACAACAATCCCACTTCTAGGAATCTTCCAAAGTGAAACTGGCAAAAATACAAAGAGCACGAAGCTGTTCACTGCAGCACCCGTTGTAACAGCAAAAGACTGGAAATAATCCAAATGTCCATCAATAGGGGAAAGGCTGAATAAACCATGGTATATCAACATGGTTGCTGTGAAGAGAAATGAGGACTATCTCTATATACTCTTATAGAATTATCTCCAGGATACATTATTAAGTGAAAAAGATAGAGGAAAACCATATACACTATTCTTTTATTTATCTAAGGAAGGGCTTTGAAAATATATGCTTATGTTTAAAACAAACTTTAAAAAACTATAAAAAGAAAACTTCCCTTGGGAGAGTGAGAAAATAAATGAACAGGGAACAGAAGCCAGATTTCTCTGAATATTTTTTTTCTTTACATCTAACTTTGAATCATGTAAACACTCTGATAATTATAAAGCAAAATTAAAATTTAAAAATCCTTAGAAGACTGAAAATGAAACACATGATCCCGTGCATTGAAGTGACTTTAAAACATAGCAACTTGACTGTATAACCCTAGTGAGATATACCTAAATAACAAAAAGAACTGAGAGGGAGGAAAATTTTTAAACATTTTTACTAATACTATTAATGGTAGTGTAGAAATTGTTATTGTGAGACTACTGTGTGTGACTCTTGTATAAAACAAATGGGTTAGAGTTAGCATCACTGAGAAGTAGGATTTTCAGCATATAATAAAGGAAATACACAAATGTAAGATCACTGAAGTTGAATTTTAAAAATGTAGTCCTAGATTTGAAGTATCAATTTGCAGAATATGATGAATGGAATTAACATATACTTACTTCTTAGTTCGGTTCACTGAACAAACAATGATCAAACCAGTAGAAATGAACACCCCTAATGCCAAGATTACTCTCTATGTGTATTATAGTCTATATAATACCATTTCTGAAAAAGTAAACAAAGCTCTTTAGAAAAACGGCTAATTCCGGGTCTGAGGAAGGAAATACACAAAATAAACCTGGAATATCTTACCATCAGAAAACAAAGTTACCAAAGACTACTTAAATGCTAGTTTAAAATGAGACAATGAGTATCAATAAGGGTAATAACTACAACGAATTACAATACATTAAAAAATCCATGTTTATGTTAATATTTTAAAAAAACTTATCCATCATCTTTAAAAGACATTAGAGGGACTTCCCTGGTGGTCAAGTGGTAAAGAATCTGCCTTCCAATGCAGGGGACACGGGTTCGATCCCTGGTCAGGGAACTAAGATCCCACATGCCACGGGGCAACTAAGCCTGTGCTCCACAACTATGGAGCTCACTCACCTCAACTAGAGAGCCTGCATGCCACAAAATACAGAGCCCACGCACCCTGAATCCTGTACACCACAACTAGAGAGAGAAAACCTGCATGCCACAACTAGAGAGAAGTCTGCGCACCCCAGCAAAGAGCCCTGAGCCACAACAAAAGATCCTGCATGCCGCAACTAAGACCCGACACAGCCACAAATAAATAATAATAAATCAATCTTTAAAATAATAATAAATAAATAAGACATTAGAGAATCAATTCATTATCCAAATGAACCAAGCATTTTACTGTTTTTCCTGTATGTATTAGATGTCAGGGTAACCAAATACTTAAGGGAAGTTCTCTTTTTAAAAGTATTATGGCTAATAGATAAATAAATCTATAATTAATAGATCTAGCTAATGATCACCAATGGCTGCCAACATCACCAGGAGAGATAAAGTACTAGTAGATAAATAAATCTATAATTAATTAATAGATCTAGCTAATGATCACCAATGGCTGCCAACATCACCAGGAGAGATAAAGTACTCAACATCTATCAAGTAGTACTGTAAGGAGAAAAAAAAGTGTATGAGAATCAAATGTGAATCTGATCAAGGCTCTACATCCAGGGTTGATTTCATCATCTGTGCAATCACCCAGGGCTCTGTACTCAGAAAGACCCCATGTTTGGTTTAATGTTCTGCTGTCCCCATCTTGAAATTTGAACAATGGCCCCATATTCTCATTTTGCACTGGGCTCTGCAAACTATGTAGCCAATCCTTGTCTACATTTGACTACCAATTTATAGGAAGTAAGTGTAGTGAATAAAAACATGGCTACACCAAATGTAAGACGGAAAACTATAAAACTCCTAGAAGAAAAAGTCGGCAGAACACTCTTTGGCATACATCGTAGCAATATTGTTGGGGATCTGTCTCCTAAGGCATAGGAAACAAAAGCAAAAAATAAACAATTGGGACCTAATTAAAGGAAACCACTGACAGAACAAAAAGACAACCTACTGAATGAGAGAAATTATTCTCAAATGATATGACTGATAAGATGTGAGAATCCAAAATATAAAACAGCTCATACAACTCAATATCAAAAAAACAAACAACTCAAATAAAAAATGGGCAGAAGACCTGAACAGACATTTTTCCAAAGAAGACATAGAGATGGCCAACAGGCACATGAAAAGATACTCAACATCACTAATCATGAGAGAAATGTAAATCAAGACTACAATAAGATATCACCTCACATCTGTCAGAATGGCTATCATCAAAAAGATCACAAATAACAAATGCTCGAGAGGATGTGGAGAAAGGGGTACTCTGCTGGAGGGAATGTAAACTGGTTCAGCCAGGATGGAAAATGGCATGGAAATTGCTCAAAAAAACAAAAACAGAACTACCATATGATCAAGCAATTCCACTCCTGGGTACATATCCAAAGAAAATGAAAACACTAATTCAAAAAGACACATGCACCCCGATGTTCTGCTCAGCATTATTTACAATAGCCAAGATATGGAAGCAGCCTAGGTGTCCATCAACAGATGAATGGATAAAGAAGATCACACACACACACACACACACACACACACACACACACACACACACACACACAGAGAGAGACTGGAATACTACTCAGCCATAAAAAAAAAAGAAATTTTGCCATTTGTAACAACACTGATGGACCTGGAGGGTATTATTCCTAGTGAAATAAGTCAGACAAATACTATATGCTATCACTTATATGTGGAATCTAGAAAATAAAATAAATGAATGAATATAACAGAAACAAACTTACAGATATAGAGAACAAACTAGTGGTTACCAGTGGGAAGAGGGAAGCAGGGGAGGGCACAATAGGGGTAAGGGATAAAGAGGTACAAACTACTATGTATAAAATAAATAAGTTACAGTGATATACTGTACAGCACAGGGAATATGGCCAATATTTTATATTAACTTTATATGTTGTATAAGCTATAAAAATACTATGTAGGACACCTTAAGCGAACATATTATTATAAATAACTTTACTTCAATAAAATAATTATTAAAAGTTTAACTATTAAAAAAAAAGATGTCTACAAATTCTTTGATACTCCTCCCTTCAAAGGTGGAGACTAATTCTCCACTGCAGTCCCAGCTTACAGTTTGAATGCAATCTCATGACAGACCCCTAGCCATAACCACTCAACAAGCCAATCTTGAATTTGTTACCCACAGAAACTGTGTGAGGTAAAGTTAATTATTATTTTAAGCTGCTAAATTTGAGACAACTTATTACACAGGAATATATAACTAAGACAAGAAAAAACAGAGGATATGTTAAATGACAGCATGGGTATGCAGTCAGCAAAATTTCAACTGGGAAACTCTATAAGAAAATAACCTAATACCTTCAACCAAAAAATTTTAAAGAAAAAAAAAAAATCACGTCACAGTGATATTTTTGGATCCGGATTTAAGCAAACCATTTAAAAAGCTATAGAACAATTAAAATATGTAAATACTGACTGGATATTTGCTATTAAGAAATTATTCATTTTTAAGGTGGTATAATGGTGGTATTATCATTATGTTTTTTAAAAGGGAATCTGTGACTTCTAAAGATATATACTAAAATATTTACCAATGTTATGTCTGGAATTCACTTCAAAATGCTATGGAAGAAAGGCAATTGGTGGGGAAAAGGAAATAAGAGTGGCCATGAATTGATAATTATCAAAGCTGGGTGATGGGAACATGGAAGTTCATTATAAAATTCTCTGTTTTTTATAGGCTTAAAATTTTCCATAATAAAGAGATAAAAAGTATGCACTTGCATCAACACACATAAACAAATACCATACTATGACATTTAAGAGTGGGCTTAATAAAACCAAATAATTACAAGCAAGATGAAGACCATAAGGATTTGAATGTTTTATTCTCTAAATAAATAATTTTTATGTGTCAAAACTAAAATCCAGACTACACATTACTAACTAATGCATCTATTTATGGAACTACTCTGGCTTGCAATTGATATCTTTGGCACATATTACTTGATCCAATATTCCAAAATAACCTCAAAAGTATTAGGCCTTCTTTTTAATTGTTTGATTCAAATCATAGTCATATTTAAACCCCAGATGGACTTTCTTCTTCACCTATTCCATGTTAGAAAAAGAGCACCTTATAATGACTCATGATAGACTTTTATCATCCACATAGAAAAGCAGTGAAGAGAAGGTTATGCTAACCATTTGACGGTAACAGACATAAACAGATGCTATTCACAAGTCTCAGTGTGCCAATGGCAATTACCACCTGTTCTGCTTCATCTATTAGTGCTATGCATGAAAAAGAAGCCAAGAGACAGAAAAATCATGCATACACTAATTTTTTACTGCAACAATAGTATTTTAAATTCTTTCATTAAAAACATACACAATACATAGTTATAACAGGGTAACTACATAACTAACCTGGGCTGAGACCAGATGACTAGCACAGTTCACAAAGGTCTCACCTCCATTCTCTTTTTTCCTGTACAAAGAGGAGGAAGGGGTTGTTTGCTTTATGCAGATGTCTTAGGAAAACAATCAATCCAGAAATGCCTCATTATTTTTCATTCCTACCAACTCAAAATTTGTCGTAACTCATGGCTTGAGCCTGGCTGGAGGTATCATTAACATGATAAAGAAAAGGCTTGATCAGGTACAAAATTGTAAAGGTGGGTTTGATTTTAGCTATGATAAAACAAAAACACTCCTCAAAGCTGTATACAGATTTTTAAAAACCTTAAGAGAAAGAAAATATTCCAACATATAACAGAAATACTGGGTCTGGATGATAGGACTATGGCTCCGTCTCTCTTCCTCCCTTTTCTTGCTGAGTTTTAAGATTTTTAAAAAGACTTTTAAAAATTTTTTAAAGACATATATTAGCAAAGGGACAGGTTAACAGATGCCCCTTACTTAAAATGTTTTATTCATTAAATCAACTGCAGAAAATATGTACTTAAATCTGTGCCTAAAGTATATGTTTCCATAAAAAATATAATTCAGACTGGCCTCCTCTCAGTGTAAACTACTGACATGTTATTACAAATAAGACTATACATTTTTCTACCAATATGTCACAAAAATCCTAAGCATAATCAGTTCCCTGTCTCAGGAAAACCACAGGTTTCTATTAACTCTAACAAAAAAAGAAAACAAGTTTACTTACTGCCAGGTATTATGTTTCAATGACCACTTGTCATTTAATAATAATAACAATAACAACAATAATAAATACAGATGAAGATAAACTGACTAATTTAGCCTCAGAGAAAAACAAACAATGGAAGAGAAAGCTAAACAAAAAATCTCAACAGTTGCACACAGGAATATTAAATTTTCCTTAAATGTTTTGTTAAAAAATGAAAAAGAATAAAAATCACCAAGTGTGTTTACAAAACTACTATGATAGTCTCTAAGCCTTCAAACATGGGCCATATTTATTTCACCTGAAGTCATAAACACCACCTTCTCCTAGAGAGACTGTGTAGGTATAAACTCAGAGATCCAGCATTAGCTCTAAATATTGATAGAATACAGCACTCCTTTTCTAATGAGGGGACACCCATCTTTCAGATAAACTACCCAGGTCATGTAGTCATGAGTAATGGTATCTCTTGGTTTGGGCTCTTACCTACACATAGTCTTGACACCTCAGTTATGTGTGACTAGCTGCTTGCGATAAGAGAGAAGGGAGGAGGCAAGTGCTCTAGCACAGGAAATTCAGGGGAATTAATAGTACCAAAGGTGTTCCTATTATTATGTTCTTAGCTCAAAGGTAAAGTTTCAGAGATCCCTTTGGCTTACAGATCCTCTTTAAATTGAGTATTTGGATAGGCCAGCAGGCTGAGCTTCCACTTACTTTATATAGAGGATGAACCAATGAAACTGGAAGGCAGTGTGTAGTTTTACTGGTTATTCTCACAAATTGTTAGATCTAAAACACTTGATCATAAAACTGGAAATGGCTACATTACTAGCAACTTCACTAGCCCTTCAACCAACCATTCCCACTATTTAAAACCTTTCCGCAATAGTACTAGGGACCTGCTAGCAATAATCGTACTGAGAGTGCTTCTTCAAACAAATATTTCTATAACCAAACAAGAAATATAATTAGGGGAATATACCTCCAAGAATATAGAGGAGTATAAAAATGAAAGGCAAACTTTTAGACAGATTTTCTCAACTTCTTTCTATACCCCATGCTGATGGAACCAAGTCCACTGTTCCAGAGAAGATACATAGTTATTTACATTCTTATCACAGTTTTTATGATGTTTTTGAGGACCAACAAAATACAGTAGAATTTTAGAGAATAACCAATCAAAAATACTCAGAGGTCTTGAAACTGTACCTGGCACGATACTTGAAGATCTATAAAACATGATCTTCATACAGGTTTACAGATAGACTTAGATGGGAAGAACAGATCTAAAGTTAGAGATATCAACTGATCACGTGACATAAATATGACACTTAGGTTGCCTGTCAAAGATTATGAATGTCACAGGTGGTCATGGGACAACAGAAGTGTATAATTGATCTGGGAAGTAGGGCCACCAGAAAGCTGCATATCAAGACACTTGCTACTTCGGCAAAAGGGAGAGGGAAACGAAGAAATGAAGTTCAATGACTATAACTATATACAATAACACAAATAAATCTGAAAATGCACACAAAAGTAACAGGAAACAAAAGACAGCGTAGTGGATGATTCCAGGAAAAACTGATTTTTGGTGCTAGGACCCAGAAGAGTAGTTACTCTTCTGGCAAGAGCACAGTGACTAGAAGGGCCACAAAAGGAACTTCTGGGATGCTAATAATTCTGTTTCTTGAACTGCATGCTGATTATGCAATGTTTTCACTTTGTAAAAATACAGTTGACCTTTCAACATGTTTGAACTGGTGCAGGTTTACTTATACACAGATTTTTTTCAACAGTAATACTACAATACTAACACAATCTGCAGTTGATTGGCTCCATGGTTGGATGAATCCATGGATACAAACAGTTGACTATAAGTCATATGGAGATTTTCAACTGTGCAGAGGGTAGGTGCCTATAACTCCCATGTTGTTCAAGGGTCAACTGTAATCTGTCTGTATACTTATGATTTGTGTACTTTTTTATATATGTGTTAAATGTCAATAAAAAGTTTACTTTAAAAAAAGAAGAAATGATGTCCAGATTACCACTATTACATCAAATGATCACAGAAAGATGTCCTATGACAGGAAGGATCAGCAGGAAATATACTTAAAGGACAACATCAGATCAAGGAAGGGTAAACGCTTGACAACTGTTATTAAAACCAATTCGCATCCTGCTCTGGATATGTACCACTATTAGAAAACTACTGTATGGAGTTCTTCCTCAGGTTCACTGTGACCTTAAGAGTATTAAAGCACCATGGTGCATGTAGGTCAGAGCTTAAAGTTCACACTAACTGGATGTATCATTTTGATCAGAAGCTGTGACTATAATTCACCTGCCTTTAGGTACTTTTAGATTAGACTTCTCACTGAGTCCTTGTTATTAGTCATAAAAATCATAAACATTATAAAATAGTCTAAAAGAAAGATGCATTTATACAGTAAGTAAAATCATTTATGTTTTAAATACTAAGGGTTTTTAACGTATCTGAAATATTTTGAGATTTTTAAGAATAAAAGCTCAGTAAGTTATGAGTAGTTGAATTTATTACATATTTGAACATGAACAAAAACACACAAAAAGATTCACCCTCAAATGTAAGTATTCTATGTACACTGGACCCTAACAAAAAACTGGTTATGTTAAAATCAGAGACTTAGGGTTTGGAAAAATACAGACATTTAAAAAATATTACATAGTACATACTTTTTTAGAATTTAGTAACTATCAGAATTTCCAACCTGTTTTTCCATATCCACCCTTATCTCTGCCTGTATAACTACAGTCAAACTCTATCCCCACCCCACAGGCAGCAACTACAGCTCTAATCTGTGCTGAATTTAGTCATCTCCCTGGACCTTAATGTCTCCATCATTTGGTACGCCATCATCACTGCTTTTACCAAATAGCAAAAGCCTATCAGAGATGAATCTAGCTAACCCACTCCCATCTATTTTAAGTCACAGGATCCCAATAGGACAGAATACTTGCCCTCCTTTGGACCCCATCTCTAGTTGTCTATCACAACATTAATGCATTCATAACCTTTCTCTCAAGACTATTGCCCACAGCCTCTTACCATAGCTCACCTGATATGGTGCTCAGTCCTCTCTGACTCTAGATTCATATCGAGCAATTGCAAAACCAATGAGGCAGTGTCTCATTAACCTAGGATGTTAAGGTTTAAATTTCATGGACTATTTGATAATGTATCCAGATAGTAAAAAGGAAACACACTATAACATTAATAGAACTAGCAATCATTGCTTCATAGGATCAAAGGTGCCCTCTGATTTGGAGGCTGAATGGAGCTTCAGTTTTATTTGATATTGAGCAACTCAGGAATACATACCTTTCTTTAAAGATGGTACCACAGAAATGTCTCTCCCAGTCTCTTAATTAATACTGTGTAAATGTGGTAAAATGCACATTTATCTCAATACCAACCTAATATTTTTTTTTAAACTGAGCATATCTTTGAGTTTAGGTCTGTTCTTGCCTTTGCAGAAATAGGAATCTTTTTTAGCTAAAGAGAGTATCAAGGAACTGGAAAAAAAACAACAGCAAAATGATTCATTTTCTATAGTCTTTAAAGAAAGAATTCTACCCTGAGTTTACCTGTGAAAAGCCAATGAATTTCAACTGAATTAAGAGATGAGAATAGAATATAAGATAGTTCTTTTATAAATATAAGCGAGTTCAACTCCACTGTATGTACACTTCCAGTGAAGTTTTATGCATTCCCTTCTAAACGCTAGCCCTAGGTAAACACAGAATCATAGGTGGAAACAGGCCATGTTTTGCCACAGTTCATTAACAGAATAAAGCAGAAAATGGTTAGGTAATTTACAACATAAAGTGTACTGATGATAAAACTGCAATAAAGTAACAGTGAGGTTTATACTTTTTTACCAGGAAGCTTAGTTGTAAACATTTGTACTAAACTACTGCCCTCTAAAATCTAACCAACCACACAAACAAAAATCATCTTTTGTGACGATAAAATCGTGAAGAATTTGTACTCCATGGCTCCTTATCTTGGTGGTTTTCAGAGTAAGACATGACCTGTGTTAAGTAGCTTCACTGATTTCTCCATCTTGAATAACTGCCAGTTCTGGAACTTCATTCATTCTCAAAACCTCTGCATAGAGCAAATAATCATGTAGGCTTCTGGGAAGTGGCAACTGACATATAAAACTGTTAGATCGTAGGTGCTCTGGTTTTAGACTGGACCGAACTTCCAAACGACAAAGGTGGGTCAGGGATGGAACAGAGGCTGGAGAAACAAACAAAAACAGGAAGATAAAAATGTTTGAACCAGAAAGATATAACAGTACATTAAGGTAAATGCCCTTTTTTTCCCCATGTCTGCGTAGTAGAAGAGAAGTGATATGTTACTTAGACTTACTTTTGAAAAAAGATTACTTGGGCCAGGAAGACCAAAATAAACTTTATTTATTCTTTTTTACAGCCTTCACCAGGTTCTTCTTCCTCCGATTTCTGGCCACACATTCCAAAGTCAGTACCCAGGGCCATATAAAACTAAATGTTCAAATTCTAAATTTCTGCCAATACCAGTTCGGACTTAAGAAATGGGTGATCTAACTTTAGAAATGATAGAAGCACACAGTAGCAAATGTTACTTCCCTCTTACTGTCATTGCAAATAGTCTCCAGACCTACCACATTCAAGTGAATAAAAATATAGCTTACATAAGTTTTGCTCTTTTATCCATGATACAGAATGAAATTTTAAAATTGACACAGAGAGAAAAGGACCATCTATCAAGTGCCTACTATGCTGTATGCCGATACACGTCCTCTTTTTATCTTCATTAACCCTGTGAGGCAGATATTATCATGCTCTCACAGAGATAAGAAAACAGAGATTTAAAAAGAGGTTTAAGTAACTTTCCAAAGGTCATACATCTAGTACATGGTAGACCAGGATTCAAACTCAAGTGCATATGACCCCAAAATGTGCATGTGTACGTACACATGCTAAAACCACTGCTTACAAAAGTTAACAACCAATTAAAGGATAACCCACATACGCTTGATTAAGAATCGTAAGATACTGGTTTTGTTTTCCAAGATGAAAAGTGTTAACTAAAGAAGTTAATGTCCATGAAAACTAGGAGCACTAAAAACAGCTAGTGGTTTTATGTGAATCAAATCTAATGCCTTTTATTAGTCCAAGAAATCTTTTGTAAATCCCTGTGAAATGTACCAATGATTAACAGGCCAGGATCAGAGCAGGAGAGACAAGCACTATCAAGAGCCCAGCTGATATAAGACCAGCTGGTCTGACTCCAAGTCTAGGGTTCTTTAAACTGTAATAACCCACAGGACCTGAGACATGCTAATTCTCTAACATCTTCAACATCTTCCAAACCACTGAAGTTAGTCCATCATCTTACATTTTAGTTTCAGCTTATTGGTTTAAGTTTAGTTTAGTTCATTCAGGGTTTGGGAAACTCCTCAATCCACAGTGTTTCAAAATGCCAAATAAGAAAAGGAACAGAGTTATCTGATTTTGTACATAAAACTTGAGTCGAAGAAGAGTATTTCCTTAAACCATGAGTCACATAGACTCCCCATTATAAACAATAAGACTACAGCATCTACAATATATAGCACATTTACTTTCACTGTTTCCATATTTATATATTGTTTAAATTTTAACCTTTTCTGTAAACTTAAAGGAAGAATCATCATTCTCCCTTCTAAGATGAGAAAACACAGATAAAGGGAACACTAGAGAGATTAGCAGGAAACCACATGGAAAGCATGCTCAAACTGCAAATCTCCACAGTTTTCCAAAGGAGTAGTAAGCAGGTTCAATTTCAACAAGTAGGTTGCCCATGTTCAACTATTACACATAAGGAAGCCCTCTAACCCACTGAGATCAGGAACAATAATTGGTCCTAATGTTACTGGGTATGCACAAATGTAATAAAAGTTTTAGAAATGAGCATAACTGATTCTTGGTAAGCACACAACTCAGCTGGTAGGGACAAAAGTATATTGGCATACCGGAAAGTGGCCTATCAGCTGCAAACCCTGAACATGCCATAGGCATAGTCAAATGGGACTGACAGAGAATATGACAAGACTAGGTTGTGTGGATCACAGTGAGATTGGTTAAGAGAATTTTCACTCCTATTCAGTTAGAGTTTAATATGCATCCTGTTAAACTGAAATCTCTTCATTCTGCACATTTTTGTTAATATAGATACTTACCACACACCCAGAAGGAAGACAAAGGATGGCTGTGTAACCTGGAGGAGAGCTGCTCACTTGGAGCTAAGGAATCCTTAACACTTCTCCAGCTTCACCAACTTGACAGACTACACTGACTTACAACTCCTCAGGCTGACTGTGGAGTGTTCCTCTGGCTGTCCCACAGCCTCCTGCAGGGCAGACAAGCCTTTCCAAAAGGCCATCTGACTACATCACTGCAGCCCTATCTTTTACAACTAAATAAACCATTTGTTTGTTTATGCTGACATGTGTGTGGAAACTTAATCATCTGTGATCAAGCCAAACTGGACCAATACACATTTGTTATGGAAAGCTTAAGTGACTTGCCTGTGTTGACATCATACAGCAACAGAGCTGACACTAGATCCAAATGATTTGATCCCAAGTCTAGGGTTCTCTAAACTGTGATAAGCCCAAAATAATTCTCTAACAACTTCTAAACCACTGAAACTATCGTAAGTTTTGGGAGATCTTTCCATTTAATAATAAAAAAGGAAAAGGGTATAGCTACTTCAGTTACTGGTTCCAATTTCAATTGCACCATTTTGGTTTTCCTCCTGTGAGCAAAATAAATCGCTGGCCTGATGAACAATTAGAGGTAAGAACTATATTCATTTGAACTTCAGGGAGTCTTTCACCTATGGATTATTAACACAGACAATAATATACCTGTCAGTGCCATCTTAGTTTAATATGCTAGTGAATACTAAGGGAACTGTATAATCATATATGCAATATTTCAAAGCACGCAAAATTCCTATGAAAGTTTTAGTGATGCATAGTATTTCCAGATGTGTTGTCACCAGGCTGAGAGAAGATCAAGTCATGCCTTGAATTTATAATATGGAAAAGACCATGGGACTTCCCTGGTGGCGCAGTGGTTAAGAATACGCCTGCCAATGCAGGGGACACAGGTTCAAGCCCTAGTCCAGGAAGATTCCACATGTCATGGAGCAACTAAGCCCATGTGCCACAGCTACTGAGCCTGAGCTCTAAAACCTGTGAGCCCCAACTACTGAGCCCGCGTGCCACAACTACTGAAGCCTGTGTGCCACAACTACTGAAGCCCGCGCGCCTAGAGCCTGTGCTCTGCAACAAGAGAAGCCACCGCAATGAGAAGCTCATGCACTGCAAAAGAGTAGCCCCCACTCGCCACAACTAGAGAAAGCCCGCATGTGGCAATGAAGACCCAACGCAGCCAAAAATAAATAAATAAAATAAATTTTTAAAAAATAGATTTAAAGAATCATACATTTAATATATATATGTATAAAATATGGAATAGCCCAGAAGCTATATGTAAAACATAACTTTCATAAAAACTTGTTAAAATCAGATTTTAATTTCTTAAATAAATCTCTGTTTTCCTACATTATGGCACTGATCATAGTCTAGAAAATGATGTCTGAAACTACGCTATACTTTTTAAGTCATTTTTCTGACCCAATCAGTTTCAAATTAGTATGTTAAACCCAGTTATCTCTAGATCTGTTAGATAAGCAACTTTTAACTATTCATTTCTATATATATAAACTCTTCAATTTTGTTAATTTTGTTGTACATACACAGAACAATCAAAATAGAAGGCCACATGTTCTATGGAACTGTACTAAAATCAAAACAATGATCAGACTAAACCCCACAATTCTTAATTCATTATTCTTGTTAATGCCAAGTTTACTATAGCACAGAACTACATGTACATCATACACACCCATTATCTATATTTCCTACAACCATTCATCTCTAGCCTGCCCTCATGCCAATATTCAAATGATGTATCTGCCTAGACTTTATTTCTATGGTTCCTCTGCATGGTTTTCTACATCAAATGTATTTATCTGACTTTTGGGCCATCTACTACAATGTGTATTATCATCATTTATATAATGTCTTTTATGGTTCCATCCTTTTGTTCCCAGTCCTTCTTTTTTTTTTTTTTTGTGGTACATGGGCCTCTCACTGCTGTGGCCTCTCCCGTTGCAGAGCACAGGCTCCGGACGTGCAGGCTCAGCGGCCGTGGCTCACGGGCCCAGCCGCTCTGCGGCATGTGGGATCCCCCCAGACCGGGGCACAAACCCGTGTCCCCTGCATCGGCAGGCGGACTCTCAACCACTGCGTCACCAGGGAAGCCCCCCAGTCCTTCTTAATTTACTTGTACAGTCTCTCTCTTTCCCACTGACTACAACTAAAAACTTGGACAAAATTTAAAAAGCAACAACCTGAGGACTCTGAAGAACAAATAAGAGACAGATTAGGGCAGGAAATCAAAACTTAAACAATGACCAGTAGAACAGCAATGAATGGAATGAATGGAAAGAGCACCACCCAGTAATAAGCCTGGAGTTGGAGTTGATGAGCCATTATTAACTAGTTGTGTGACCTGCAGCAAGTCATTTAAATGCTCTGACTTTCAGTTCCTTTTCTATGAAATGGGAATAATACCTCATCTATAAAATGAACATAACTGACACCCCTCTGCATCAAAAGGTTGTTGATAAGGTTCAAGTTAGAACACACTTGCAAAAGCATTTTATAAACTGTAAAATACCATACAAATCCTAGGCACCATCTAATCTAGTGATCTCCAAATGTTTTCTGACTGCACACCCAATTAGTGAAAAGTCTTTGAGTACATAACCCCAATGTGTGGATATTTATGTACATATAAATTATATATGTATACTATTAAATTAACATCTATACTAAGTACAAATAAAATGCATAAAATTAAAAGAATAAGCTAAAATGAAATAAGGTACATATTTAAAATAATTTCATTTACCTATTAACGGTATAAAACCCTTTTTACTTTTGCTAAATATGTTAATAATAATATTTTAACAAAAGCAAGGTGACTAAGGTTCATTAATTTAATTTGTAGTGACATGGCAAGTCCAAGATTTGGTTTTAGGCCCTATCTACTGATGTAGTTAAAAATATATCTTACAAAAACCATGTAGATTCAAACGGGAGGAGTACATTGTGGCTTAGCTGAACTAATCAGGATACTAACTTATCCCATCTAGCAATTATGCAAAACTTTTATCAAAATTCAACTGGTAAATTTCTATTTTTCCTGGTATCAATCAGTTTACAAGCTAAAAAGAAAGTTTCGTTTTTTCACATTTTTATTAAATGAATTCAAAATCTAAGGAAACTGTTTCCAGGTATTTTAAGTGTGTCAATACAAGAGTTTTTCTAGGTGATGCACATTGTTTTTGGCAAGAAAATCACATAACAATAGAAATATTTCCCAGCATCTGTTTTCGAAATCATCTCCCCGTAGCAGTTTCTTTCAGAAAGTTGTTTGCTTTCTCACTAAGTTAAAATATCATTTTTACCTTAAATCAACAGAATTTTAGGAAATATGTACTAGGTTTCATACTATTCATAGCTATTTATTACCAAGAAAAAAAAAGGTTAAGAAAATTGGAACAGTTTTATTTTTGCAAAAGAAAAGTACATAATTCATTGTTAAGTTCAAGGATTCTTTTTTATATTGTCACAAGATAAAGAGCAAACCTCTGGATGTATAAACAATAATCATGGTCACTCCCATCTCATCATAAAGTACTACAAAGACTATATATATTACAGCATTTTTTTTAGCATTTTAACCATTTAAAAAAATTTTTAATTTAATTTTATTTATTTTTTTATACAGCAGGTTCTTATTAGTCATCAGTTTTATACACATCAGTGTATACATGTCAATCCCAATCACCCAATTCAGCACACCCACACCCGCACCCCCTTGCAGCGTTCCCCCCTTGGTGTCCATACGTTTGTTCTCTACATCTGTGTCTCAACTTCTGCCCTGCAAACCGGTTCATCTGTACCATTTTTCTAGGTTCCATATACATGCATTAGAATACAATATTTGTTTTTCGCTTTCTGACTTACTTCACTCTGTATGACAGTCTCTAGATCCATCAACATCTCAACAAATGACCCAATTCCATTCCTTTTTATGTCTGAGTAATATTCCATTGTGTATATGTACCACATCATCTTTATCCATTAGTCTGTCGATGGCACAGAACTACATGTACATCATACACACCCATTATCTATATTTCCTACAACCATTCATCTCTAGCCTGCCCTCATGCCAATATTCAAATGATGTATCTGCCTAGACTTTATTTCTATGGTTCCTCTGCATGGTTTTCTACATCAAATGTATTTATCTGACTTTTGGGCCATCTACTACAATGTGTATTATCATCATTTATATAATGTCTTTTATGGTTCCATCCTTTTGTTCCCAGTCCTTCTTTTTTTTTTTTTTTGTGGTACATGGGCCTCTCACTGCTGTGGCCTCTCCCGTTGCAGAGCACAGGCTCCGGACGTGCAGGCTCAGCGGCCGTGGCTCACGGGCCCAGCCGCTCTGCGGCATGTGGGATCCCCCCAGACCGGGGCACAAACCCGTGTCCCCTGCATCGGCAGGCGGACTCTCAACCACTGCGTCACCAGGGAAGCCCCCCAGTCCTTCTTAATTTACTTGTACAGTCTCTCTCTTTCCCACTGACTACAACTAAAAACTTGGACAAAATTTAAAAAGCAACAACCTGAGGACTCTGAAGAACAAATAAGAGACAGATTAGGGCAGGAAATCAAAACTTAAACAATGACCAGTAGAACAGCAATGAATGGAATGAATGGAAAGAGCACCACCCAGTAATAAGCCTGGAGTTGGAGTTGATGAGCCATTATTAACTAGTTGTGTGACCTGCAGCAAGTCATTTAAATGCTCTGACTTTCAGTTCCTTTTCTATGAAATGGGAATAATACCTCATCTATAAAATGAACATAACTGACACCCCTCTGCATCAAAAGGTTGTTGATAAGGTTCAAGTTAGAACACACTTGCAAAAGCATTTTATAAACTGTAAAATACCATACAAATCCTAGGCACCATCTAATCTAGTGATCTCCAAATGTTTTCTGACTGCACACCCAATTAGTGAAAAGTCTTTGAGTACATAACCCCAATGTGTGGATATTTATGTACATATAAATTATATATGTATACTATTAAATTAACATCTATACTAAGTACAAATAAAATGCATAAAATTAAAAGAATAAGCTAAAATGAAATAAGGTACATATTTAAAATAATTTCATTTACCTATTAACGGTATAAAACCCTTTTTACTTTTGCTAAATATGTTAATAATAATATTTTAACAAAAGCAAGGTGACTAAGGTTCATTAATTTAATTTGTAGTGACATGGCAAGTCCAAGATTTGGTTTTAGGCCCTATCTACTGATGTAGTTAAAAATATATCTTACAAAAACCATGTAGATTCAAACGGGAGGAGTACATTGTGGCTTAGCTGAACTAATCAGGATACTAACTTATCCCATCTAGCAATTATGCAAAACTTTTATCAAAATTCAACTGGTAAATTTCTATTTTTCCTGGTATCAATCAGTTTACAAGCTAAAAAGAAAGTTTCGTTTTTTCACATTTTTATTAAATGAATTCAAAATCTAAGGAAACTGTTTCCAGGTATTTTAAGTGTGTCAATACAAGAGTTTTTCTAGGTGATGCACATTGTTTTTGGCAAGAAAATCACATAACAATAGAAATATTTCCCAGCATCTGTTTTCGAAATCATCTCCCCGTAGCAGTTTCTTTCAGAAAGTTGTTTGCTTTCTCACTAAGTTAAAATATCATTTTTACCTTAAATCAACAGAATTTTAGGAAATATGTACTAGGTTTCATACTATTCATAGCTATTTATTACCAAGAAAAAAAAAGGTTAAGAAAATTGGAACAGTTTTATTTTTGCAAAAGAAAAGTACATAATTCATTGTTAAGTTCAAGGATTCTTTTTTATATTGTCACAAGATAAAGAGCAAACCTTTGGATTTTAAATAATAATCATGGTCACTCCCATCTCATCATAAAGTACTACAAAGACTATATATTTTAAAGGTCATGTTTTTATAAAATTATTCACAACAGTATTACCTCATGCAATTCTGGTTTCAACTCCTTTCTTGTATTAGCCTATTAATGATGCAATAAACTCCTTTCATGTGTGATGTTATCTCCATTTCCTCACATTTACAGAAAAGTAGGCCACTCCATCAGCAGTCAGTCTTACATAGCTTTTCCAAAAAAACATTTTTCTATTAAATAAGTCATTACTGTTGCAAATATATCCTTTCTGGTACATATTTCCTTTAGTGGCTCTCAGAAAAGTAACATTATTTATATTTTCTTACTGAAACAGAATCTTAAAAAAACCCTAAGCTGAGACATGTTATAAATATTATATATCTTCTTCCTACTTATATATTCCTATTTCTCTTCCTATTACATATCTACTTCCTACATACTTCCTACTTGCAAAGTTATATTTTTATTCTTTTAACTCTTTAGCAATGTTTTCTATGCTCCTTTCAACAATATTTGCTAATAAGAAATGCATCTTACTTTGTCCCCATATTATTTCAGTCTGTTTTACTGTGGTAGCAAGAACATGCATTTCCCCAACGGTATGTAACTTTTTGTCTTTTCACTATTGAATAAGCAAATTTAAAAGGAGCTCTAAGCATCTGTCATTATGTTTAGTATACTTTATAAAAATAATGGACTGAGCAACATATTACTTAAATATTGATGAAAAAATCACAGGGTTTTGCCTTTATGTTCTGGATGCTTAGAGTGTCTTGCTGATTATGATATTTTCATTACTTAATATCTCAATGCACACTACATACTAACATCAAGGCTCACTGTTAACATTAGTAGAGGTGAACCATATTTTATTTTTTTAAGGTGAACCATATTTTAAATACTTTTCTTGATACTTTTGGACTTCTCGTCAGCTCAGATTGGGTGGTCAGCTTTTTTATCATATGACATGACTATCTGAAAAAAAGAGGGCTTCCCTGGTGGCGCAGTGGTTGAGAATCCGCCTGCCAATGCAGGGGACATGGGTTCGTGTCCCGGTCCGGGAAGATCCCACATGCTGCGGAGCGGCTGGGCCCGTGAGCCTGTGCTCTGCAACAGGAGAGGCCACAGCAGTGAGAGGCCCGCGTACCACAAAAAAAGAATAGGTAGTGTAGCTCTATGATTATTTTGTTGGTTCACTTGTATTGGTACCTTTGGTATTATCCACATAACACCTTATTTTCGCAGGAATCTTTTTAAGCCGCTTGACCAATTTTTGAGAATTGGTTAAGTTAAAACTAGATGATGTAATGACAGGTTCACTGAACAGTCAAACATGAACTACAATTCACTAAGGTACACCAGAAGTATGGGTGCCAGGTCACCCACTTTGGGAAGTGCGAACCTAACCCATATAGATATGTAGGTACAAGGCACTCGGCCATGTGTGCTAAGTGGAAAAAAAAAAAAAAAAGATGAAAGCTCAATTCGTAAAACTACCTCACCATTAGAGAAAAGATAAAGTGAAAGGGAACTTAATCAATGATAAGCAATTTCATCTTCCTCTCTCCCACCTTTAGTTAGGATGCCTCTCTCTGGAGCCTGGAATACTTGAAAATTAAGTAAAATCATCTAGCCTAAGCATTTTCCTGTGGTAATCAAATGAAAGAATGAATCATGGTCTCAGGATCTCTCAGAAAATGAAAATCTATTCTTCATTTCCCTAACTTGTTTAGGGAACTATAACACAGCAGTCTGAGACAATAAGAAAAAATTAAGTTCAATATTATAAAGTAAATTTTAAGTGCCTCCAATACCTTTCCATAAAGTTCTCAGGAACCCCTATATTCTATCATAAACCAATCTGCCTTCATCTAGAACACTGTCCAGAACACTCTCTTCACCTCTTGTCCTCACAGAAGCCTGATCCTCCCCCCAAAATTACTTCCTTGACCAATTTCTAAGATATAATTTTCTCATTCTTCCACACCTTGTCACACTTATAAAGTCTAAGTGGCAATTTTAGCATTCTCACAGTTCTTCTGCACCACCTTCAGACCCAGGTTTTTCTGTCTTTAAATTCCAACATACACCACTTACTATCCTTCCAGAGTGTGCTCTCTCTTACTACCACTACGCCTGATCGTTAATATCATGAGACCTCGGGTCCCAACTCCTCCTGCCATCTAGTTTATCAGGTCCCTTTCCTTTCTCATTTCTATTCTTATTTGGCGTTCATGGGCCCATCACTGATGCTATTTTATTTTATCATCCTCAATTCTTCTGTACCTGCTCTGACAACCCCCAGATCAATCTAACCACTTTCCTTCTTTCCAATACAGAGAAAGTAAAGCAATGTTGGGGAAAAAATTACCATATAACCATATGAATGAACTATACCACTTCCAACCTCCACTTAGGCCCTCAGTGCTGCTCAGCAAATCTTTCACTGGTTTCCAGTGTGCCACAGCAAGCATTCTAAATCAAGTCTCTGCTACCAAACTCTCACTTCAGTTTCCTTTTTAGCAAGATTTTACCTCCTACTCCTAAGTAAAAATAGGAGATCTTCTAGGCTCTCTTTCTCTGAGTTTCTAATACTCAAACTATAAACTTATCTACATCCACCCCACCCTCATCTCTCTTATTCTCAAAGGAAGGGGCCTATTTGATGCTAATCCTCCCTCTGGCTTATCTGAAATCTTATTATATAAACTATTGCTTTTATCTCCATATCTTTTATGTTTTCCTTAAACAAACTGAGACCCTTTAATCTATAAAACACACTCAAGCCTCTCTCACCTTAAAAAGAAAATTCTGCCATGACCCTGCATCATTCCTTTTTAGCCATTGCACTAGAGAACTGTTTATTTTTCACTCACAGATTCTAAATCAGTATCTGATACATAGTTGACATGTAATTAAAGAACCCACTTACTAAGGAATTAATGTATATAAACAGCTAGATTTGTAAATGCTCACCTACAGAAATATTTACATGATAGATTCTCTTCACTAAAGACTTCTGCTTATGGTCCACATTTGGAAGTAACTAAAATTACAGATGAATGCTTAAAAGTTCTCAAATGAACAAGCTATCAAAAACTAAAGCTTCTGTCCTAACTGCCTTTCCACCCTAAAATAAATATTTGGGATATGGAAAATAATTTTCTTTTAATTAGGATATAGCTGTCCCAGGGGTCTGCCAGCACATGTATCTAACGTACATATATGGGAAGAGTAAAATGGGCTTTCAAATATTGGTGACCCAATACCTAAGACACTTAAAAAAATTGTTTTAATTGCTCTAGAGCAACACTTTCTCCTCTCTTAGCTTACCAATAGATTGCTGACAAAATCAAAGCAGCTTTACCAGCAAAATGTCCCAGCAAATGTGGATACAACTCATTGGTACCTAGTTTAGTAAGGATTTCCCCACCACATACACACAGACACAAACAAAAAATAAAATCCACCACTTGGATGTATAAGAGGCTGTGTGAAGCTAAAATAAAATTATAAATGGGCAGATGGAACCTTACTAAAATTTTAAGTTAACTATAAATTTCTCTTAAAAAAAAAAAAAAGCTTGGCTCTTAAATCCAGTAATAAGGGCAGCCTGCAGGACACTGCTAATCAAGGCACGATTCGCTTAAGCCATAACATGGCTAGTATCTGGGAGGTCAAAGTGTCCTATTCTACAAATAGAAGGTCACATGCTCAATTTTTAAAGATGAAAGGTAATTACTAATGGGGTTCTTTTTTTTTTTTTTTTTTTTGGGCTGCGTTGGGTCTTTGTTGCTGCATGCAGGCATTCTCTAGTTGTGGCGAGCGGGGGCTACTCTTTGTTGCGGTGCACAGGATCTAGGCATGCGGGCTTCAGTAGTTGTGGCACACGGGCTCAGTAGTTGTGGCTCACGGGCTCTAGAGCGCAGGCTCAGTAGTTGTGGCGCACAGGCTTAGTTGCTCCGTGGCATAAGGGATCTTCCTGGACGAGGGCTCGAACCCGTGTCCCCCTCATTGGCAGGCAGATTCTTAACCACTGAGCTACCAGGGAGCCCTTTACCTCTGCTTTTAAGATCAACTGTCTCTTAAAAATATGTTCTCAACTCAATCTGCAAGACAAAATAGCTACACTCTGATACTTCTTAGGTAGTCTAATTTTGAACTCACTGCTCACTACTACTTATTAAAAATTGAGTGGAGTGTTACAATATTTAGAGAGAACTGCTCAAAAGTGCACACAGGTCATCCATCCCTCCAGATATTATAAATCTAGCCCTGGTCAAGTCAGAGCAACAGAGACCTGAGAACCAGGGCCCACTTAAGAACTACTTTTATTGAATTATACCTTGGTATGACAGCAACAGTCCACACTGAAATTGGTAACATAAAATTCCAAGAAGCCACGGCTACCAAGATGTTGCCTAGGAAACTGTCCATCACAACATCCAAGAATATCTGTACTTCTGAGCAATGAGTTTGTTTTATCTTGTGAACTCTGTAACCTAGTGTCAAGAACTAGAGAGCTCAGTCAGAGCCAAATTTACAGAGTATCCATAGACAAGTTTCAGATTACCATGATAAGCTTTCCCTGACTCCATATTTTTCTTTTGCTTCCACTTTAAAAGAAAAATATTTAATTAATTTATTTTTTATTTTTGGCTGTGTCAGGTCTTCGTTGTGGCACGCAGGATCTTTTGTTGCAGTGCTCAGGCTCTTCATTGCAGCGTGCGGGCTTCTCTCTAGTTGTGGCATGCAGGTTTTTTCTCTCTCTAGTTGTTGCGCACGGGCTCCAGGGCGCGTGGGCTCTGTAGTTTGTGACACGAGGGCTCTCTAGTTGAGGCGTATGGGCTCAGTAGTTGGGGCACGTGGGCATAGTTGCCCCGCGGCATGTGGGATCTTAGCTCGCCAACCAGGGACCGAACCCGCGTCCCCTGCATTGGAAGGAGGATTCTTTACCACTGGACCACCAGGGAAGTCCCTGCTTTCACTTTTAACTTCTGTTTTACTGTTTTGTGATAATCTATATGTACAGACTGTTTTAAATCCTGTTTAGAACAAAGCAGAGGAACACTGAAATGAACAGATCAAGAGAGTTCCAAGGAGCCATTATAGGATCCTTTGTACGATCCAGATCCACGTAATTCTCTGGATAGAATTGTTCATATTTGTTCATTAAAGGTTCAGGATGAACTAAAGCCAAGTGCTTTTATCCATAAGAACATAATTAATTACCTAGACTTGATCTTGGTCAGTTGGGCAGGGGCTGGCAAATTTTTTGATTAAGAAGTCTATTGCTACATGTGCTTAAACTGATGTTTCTAAGAAGTATATACAGGCACATGATCAAAAAATTGTTAACTGCAACCAGTCAGTAAATTTTACCTGGTATACATTTCCTTTCTAACACAAAAGAACTTCTGAAGACAAATCTGACTTAATGATTAAAAGATGAGCAGCAAGACTGGTTGTCTTTTTTATTTACAAGCTACCAGGGCAAGCTGCTATTCCCTTAAGGAGGAAAAGGGAGAGGAAAGAATTTCGAGCAAGTATAAGGCATCTCCAAGACTTGAAAAGGGCTTAGGAAAAGAACGGAGAAAATCTTTCCCTTGGGATAGATATTGGTATACCTAAAGGAGCTAGGGAGCTGAAATTATCTAGGGGCTTACAAATAGTGGCAGAGCCACAAGAAGCATCTTTTCCAAAAAATTTAAAGAAATATATTGACAAGGCAGTTTTTAATACCATGATAAGTTACTGGAGAAAGTGAGGTGAAATCAAGACTGTCATACATGTAGAGAGGTAATCAAAGAATTGTTTTTCTGCGCTCACTCCCATTGGTATTAAAACCCTGGCCATGCTTCTGCTTACTAGAAATCCTCAACTCAAAATCCAAATAAAGGAGGGGAGAGTACAGATGACCAATACACAGAAATTGAATGTCCTGAAAATTGAAGAACAAAGGGGAGCTGGGTACATCAAGACAGCCTTGAACTACAGAAAGGAAGAGAATCACAATCCCATTTGAAACTCAGGCAACTGAGCAGACAGGCATATCTTTTCTTTCCAGCCTTACTAAAATCTAGCATTGTAATGGCTCCCATTACCTGCAGAAGAGGAACCACTGAAGAATATTCTGAGAGACCAATATAACTAAGAGGAAGAACACAAGTGTTTCCTAAGTAGTTTGCAATAAGAACAGGGTTAAAAAGTCTTCCTGGTATAGGAATAAAAGGCCTTTGTAACACTGGACAACGCAAGAGTCAAGGTGGATCAGGGTTTCTCAACCTGGGCACTAGTGACATTCGGGCCAGATAACTTTGCTGTGGGGGGCTGTCGTGTGCACTGTAGCATATTTAGCAGAACCTCCCTGAACTCTATCCCCTAGATGGCACCCTACCAATTGTGACAACCAAAATATCCAAAATATCCCCTGTGGGGGGCAAAATCACCCCTGTTGAAACCTCTGCTATGGATGAAACAAATAACAAAGAGCTGCCAGGGATAACTCACTTTCTTGGTAAACAGCACTCCCAAACCACCTCACATCCTGAACCAGGAAACAGAAGGAACACCAGGATTTGTAGGAAAAATGATAAATTCAAATGCTGGATATGTCAGAATGTGGGACACCAAGTGGAGATGTCCAAAAGTCAGTTGGATATATGGGACTGGAACCAAGAAAAGAGGCCTTGGCAAGAGAAATAGACCAGAAAAGCATTAGCTACATTATTTTGAAAAAGGCTTTTGTCAGCCAAAATAAAATCCTCTTAAGAGATGATGATTATTACCCTACACAAGCTCTACCTAGTGCCTAATTAAACAAGAAGCCCTTGATCGATTTAGTCTACTGCAGGATAATGTACTCATGCACAATTCTTACCTTCATCTGGACAAACTTGCCATATGTTAGAGTCTTCAAGGTAAACTCTCACATATCTTTACTAATTGATAGGTTGCAATAATCTTCCCATTTGGCATATGCTCCTTCTTTTTGACTTTTTGTTCCCAAATCCATTGTCCCATATTCTATCAATTAAGAAGTAGGTACTTCCTCTCTGCCACTGCACATACATAATTAGCAAAAGCAGACACAATTCTCACATGCATATGAGTTTTCTAACATTATCATTAAAGAAATTCTGTTCTGGAAGGCTCAGAGACTCCAAACAGATTATACTTCTTCTTCAACAAGAAACCTCACTGACAGTTTGAATACACCTCAGTTCAAGAGCATATTTTCCTGAATGTCTTTTTTTGATTGAGAATATTTACTTAAATGTAATCTCCCAAGAAATTAGAAGACATTTCTACATATGTGTAAGTTCACTTGTTAAAAACCTATTCAATATGTTTTATGAAGAGTCACATTTCATGTAAAAATAGCAGTGAAGAAATAATTTTCCTAACTTAAGACATAATCTGGTTAACAAAATATGTTAAAATAAATCTGAATAAGTAAATAGAAACACTGTGCATATATTAAGTTTAGTTTAATCTGGTTTCCTTGCGTAAAATCTTCTACTGTACCCTCTTTATTTATTTTTTTAACTAGCTTAAAAACTTTTTTTAAAGTGAGGGTAAGCTGATAATTTAAAATAGTAATTTAAAATATCAATCAATTCACAGAATTTCCACCCAGCTCACCTCCATAGTTATATCTTAACAACACACTGGCATACATTCAGTAAGAAAAGGTAATGATAAAGAATGGTGATACTTCCTTTTAGAGATGATAAATACTATAGAGAACACAAATCAACATACACTCCAAAGAGGAAAATTCATTTAGCATTTTTCTAAACACAAATTAAATATTTACTAACAAGATTTTTAGGACTCAATTTTGTTTGCGTAACCCTTGCTAAAAATAAAAGGATATCATTAAAATATCAGTAAACACCTGCTATTCTTTATACGCTCCTTAGGCTAAACTTATAAAACCAGATATGACTTTTGTTGAAGGAAATTACTATGACCTCCCCCTCAAAGTCCCATCCTTTCCCCACATAAAGAATATGCAGGGGACTTCCCTGGTGGCACAGTGGTTAAGAATCCACCTGCCAATGCAGGGGACACGGGTTCGAGCCCTGGTCTGGGAAGGTCCCACATGCCGCAGAGCAACTGAGACTGTGTGCCACAACTATTGAGCCCACGTGCCAAAACTACTGAAGCCCGAGCACCTAGAGCCCATGCTCTGCAACAAGAGAAGCCACCACGATGAGAAGCCCACACACTACAGTGAAGAGGAGCCCCTGTTCACTGCAACTAGAGAAAGCCCATGCGTAGCAACGAAGACCCAACGCAGCCAAAAATAAATAAATAAATTTTTTAAAAAAGAAAATACAAATGATGCCCAATTTAATATGTGTTCTCCAATGACTCTTATCACTTAAAATTACAACATAGCTAAGGAAGGAAGAAAAGAAAAGGTAGTGAAGTGTATTTGAAAATTGTGCTTTCTTACCAATATGTTGCTGCAGAACCCAAGAGGAGTTTGAGGCACGAGCAGAGAGCATCTTTTCAACAGCTGGAGGAAGCCTCCTCCAATTAGTAAACTCCAAAGTGAAGATAAGGATGTCATCGCTGATTGAGTCAATCCTATATTGGCAAGATATTAACACAAAATTAGACACAAAATACACCAAGGTTCACCCTGAAAACAAACACCACATACCTATTCTTACAACATCTTGATGTGGAAGGCAGACAGAGAACTGCAGCATAGAAAATATTCATGAAACTAGAGGCAAGTTCAGTGGATATGAAAAATCAGCTATAGTTGCTACAGGAAACTGAAGTGACTGTGCATGTTGTTGTCCAATGGATGACAAAAGGAGTTTCTACTCTTACAGAGGGTAGGAATTTTCCTTCCCATTCCCCAGCAGCAGCGGTTAGAAAAGACAGATTCAGTGTCATTGTCATTAGTGGATTTGCCATTATTTCCTCCCAAATGGACCATCTTGCCAAATCTAGATTGGTCATCCTTAGAGACACATAATTTAACAGGCTTGAAAGGATAAAGCCCAAACACCCAAAGCTGTCCCTAAACTGAGTGTATGAGAGAGATGGCTTGTTTCTGACCAGCTCTCAGAGATGTACTACAACTGTTCTCCTATAAGAACCTTTCCCATTATATTGTAGATACGGCTCTAAAGGACATACCAGACTAAGTTTTGTCTTTAAGAACTGAAAGAAGTTGTCGAAGACAAGCAGTTCTCCTTCTGTTTTTTAAAAATAATGTCATATTTCCTACCAACCCACCCAAAAGAGACTTCCCAAATTTTATAAGCACTTGAATCCTAATAGAAAGAGCAATGACCCAAGAAAAGCTCTGATTTCTAACATCACCTCTACTACTTACAAACATGTTGCCTAAATTCTTTAAGCCCTAGATCCTGGTCTCTAAAATGAGAATAACACTTAACCTACCTATTTTAGGGGACTATTCATGAAAATAATGGAGACAATATAGTAAACAGACTTTTAAAACTATAAAATGTTATATAAATATTTGATATTACTAGAACTGGTTTGAAATTTTCAGTATTACATTTTCAGTGGGCCTTATACATTGAAACTGTACACATGAAATTTAGTCAAAGTTTAAAGAGAACTCTAAATTCTAACAAGATACTTATTTTGTACTCAATTAGATACTCCCCTACCATCACACTGTTTGAAGAAAAATAAAATCATTAGGGTCTCTGGTGATTACTTCAAAAACAGAAATTCTTTTCAAGGTCGCTTTTTTGGAGACATTACTGAGCAAGGACAAAAGAAGGGAAAAATAGAAGTAAAGAAACTGAATAATACTCTAAACCTGTCATCTCAAAGACAACTTATTTCTCGTAATTCAGGGTCAAAGTATCCTTGAAATGACTGATTAGAGAGTATGAAAATTATTTCCTAAAATCTTAATTCTCTAATATGCAAACTTATATAAGGAAGAACTTAAACTGTAGCACAAATGCTTTGGGAAACATTTTACTTCTCAAAAAGCTCTCAGTCAAGTCACGATTTATCAGAAAATACTGAGAATAAGTGAAATGATAAAATATATTCAAATGCAAACAACTTCCTTCACTTTCTAGGAACCCCACACCAAAGGTTACTTGGCTCTGGTTGCTAGTTTCTTTTTTAATGGTTTCATTTTTCTACCTTAATGTGCTGTCTCACTGTGACCAAACACAAAGTCATTTTTGTGCAGTTATCTAAACACACACACAAGAAATAAATCTGTTTACACAGCTTTAGTTAATATAATGTTGAGTTTATTTTACCAATGCTGATAATGGCACTGAAAATGTATTGTTACTGTACTACATTGACCGTTACATTGTACAAAGCAGTTGTACAATCATAAACCAGTGACAGTTAATCAACTAAATGCACAGATGACATTTACTTTCTATTATTCGTCTACTGCATTGGGGGTGTGAGGGAAACCTAGTCTTGCATTTAAAGCTGAAAAAATATTTCAACTCTGCAGATTATATTGTGACAGGCAATTATTCAGCCAGATACATCTTTAAAGACTGTTTAAGACAACCAATACCTAGGAAACACGTTTACAATTTACATGACAAAGATTAAGCAACAGACTTACATGTTATATAAATAAGATACAACCAAAATCCACTTGAACAACATATTGACATTTTTATAGGATAATTTTTTTATAACAGCTCTTTGAATGTAAATTTGATCAAAGAAAGCAAAACATTCATCACATTCAGCGTAAACACTTGCTTTATTCATTCAATAAAAGATCAGTAAGCAAAAATTTGACCATGTTAAGCATTTTTATTGCTAAAGTGAAATTTTCCACCGTATTTTTTCTAATGAATATAAAGTGACTAAAGTTACTCCTTCAGAGTAAAATGTATGCAACTGGCGTTCTCAATTCAAATAGCTGGTTTTACAATTTACTACAAAATAATTTGTAGTTTACTGTTTATTAACTCTTTTCTATCCTAATACATTCAATAAATATAACACAAACCCAGTGGCTTATTACCACAAAAATTCTCAAATGGGCTAGTCACATGGGGGGAAGGGAACCCTGTATCAGAACTAGAGATGGGAGAGCATATTTTACAAAGCCTTTTGGGAGGATAAAGCAAATTCCCTTTCCTTCCAGCAGTCTATGTAGTTGTCTGAGGAGGAAAGGAAAAGAAGATACATTTAATTTTTTCCCTGAATAGGTTCTTCCTAATTTAGGAGTAGGAAAGAGCAAGAAAAGATGGCCCAGATCCCCCTAGGTTAGGCAAGGGATTAAGGTATCTAAAATTAAGTGATAAAAACTACCATATCCCTGGGGATACACAGGGCTAAGGCAGCATAGCACAGGGGTTACAAAGACAGACATGAGACACACTACTGGACAGCCTGAGTCCAAACCTAAGCTCTCGCGCTAACTAGCTGTGTGAGCTTGGGCAAGTACGTTAAATACTTTGTGCTTCAATTCCCTCCTCTATAAAATATGGATAATGGTATCTATTACGTTTTATATTAAATGAGTTAATAGTAAAGAACTTAAAATAGTACCTACTGTGTATCAGCCAATATTTTAAGTGTTGGTTAAAGAAATAAATAAATTAGAAACCAGAATGGAGCATGAAGGCTGAAAGTAATGGGCAAGTAATATGGAGTCGAGTTAGAATCTTCAGTAGAAAAACACAAGAAGCATGGCTGAGAAGAAAGTGGGTGTCTTGGGAATAAGCACTGAGTGAAGTGACAGAGGAAAGGGAACACACTGTCAGAACTGCCCACAGCTACCTCACGTGTTGGTTGGATTTACGGTAGCATTTTGAGGAGTGAATCCTAGAACAGTGAGGGGTAACTGCTGTTAGCTGTCAGAAGCCCAGACACAACAATAAAATTCACTAAGTAAAAAGTTAAGGGTACTTAAATAGCTTTGTTAATAGCTAGATATAGCATTCATTAGTGAGCGTTTCTATCTCGGTACTGAGTGTGTCTATGTATGTGTCTGCACATGTAAAAGGGGATTTGTTAGGACAAGTAAACATACACAAATAACTTTTAAAAATTAGATTTCTCAATGAATTGTCAATAATTTTTATATCTCATTCAGTTATCTAAAAAATACAATGGATTTTTGTAAAATTTTATTGAAATGGTATAGAGGGAATTGCAACAGTGAGTGATTTGACAAATAACTATGTATTAATCAGCTGTTGGAGACAGAAATAAATACAATCGGGTACTCAAACCACTGTAAACTATAAACAAAAAGTAAAGTGGAGATCAGAACATGTATCTAAACTTTGCTTTACTTCTATATTCCTCAAACCACCTACCAGAAAGCAGTTTTTCCTCACAAGCCACATATGTGAAACATTTAGTATCAGAAAGGGATGATAGTCCTAAGCATAAAACCTCTGCTTAGTGAAAATTCTTGACTTCTATATTATGGCAGACATAATAAAAAGGTGAGATACTGGGATCCTGCCAAACAAAGATATGTTCTTCACTTACAGATGGAGAAGCCACCAGGCAGAAGATGGAGTCCCAGAAATGCAAACAAAATTTACAAGTAGGAACCACTAGTGTTGCCTGCATGAATACCAAGGAGGACCTCTTTTGAAAAGCAAAATTTAAATAACAAAATATCAGAGCACTCTTCTGCTGAAATCCAAAATCTCAGTATTTGTCTAAACATTATTTTGGTAAATGGTAATTTTTGAAGCACAAAAAAGAAATCTTCTAGATGTTTCATTGAAATTTTATAAAATACATTTAATTTTTATGTTCTTTATATTCCTAGAGACTTTTACTCTATTTCCTCATTCGACTCGAATTATCAGGCCAAAAGAGTTCTCTCACCACTACAATTACCTTCTCAGTCCATCTAGACACATAACTCTTGAAAAGGTTGGTAAAACAGTTTTTACCCTTTTGTCCTAGAAAATTTCTGACTCAACTTTCATATAATCACTCACAGGGGATGCCCTTCTGAGAAACCACTTGTGATAAAGAGTTATTTCCTCAGCTACTCCAGAAATCAGTATTTATTGAGGGAGACTAAGTTCAAGTAGACAAGTTGCTATAGGACAGGAGTATTCAATCTAGTTGACTAAGGGATGCTAGAAATCTCCAAAGCAGCTACAACCATTCTGTCACAGACATTTTAAGAGCAGCATGAGGGATGGCCTAAGTAGAAGAAATAACCCACTCAGGAGGGTTCACTGGCACCCATTCCTTTCTACTCCCTTCCAGCCACCTCTGACCTTTTTCCAGGACTCTGTCCTTACACTCAATATTACTATTAGCAGCCTCTCCAATTCCTTCACCCCAACCCAGCCATCACAGTCAAAACACACACAATAACAACCTCCTCCCAACACAGGGATCTCAAGAAATTGGGGGAAATTAAAGGTAGTACACTCACTCAAAAAGAGTAAAGTCCACATGGTAGGATTTCTTACCAAGAACTGCAGAGGAGATTCAGTGGGTCAAATCCAGCAAGCAGGAGAGATGGCAACCATTCTTTATATTTTGTCTGTGCTTTAACTGCGTAACTTATAAATTCAGATATGTGGCTCCATGATGTCAATGGGCAACATTTCTTCAAAAAGTAGCGAAATACTGAAAACCTCTCATACTTCAGGCAGTATGCCAAATGAAGTTCATTTAGCTGGGCTCCATATTTCAAAAGAATATTCACAATTCCAAAGAAGTCACAGCTCCACCACAAAAAAGAAAGGAAGGAAGGAAGGAAGGGAGGGAGGGAGGGAGGGAGGGAGGGAGGGAGGAAGGAAGGAAAGAGGGAGGGAGGGAGGAAGGAAAGAGGGAGGGAGGGAGGAAGGAAAAAGAAGGGAAGGGAAGAGAAGAGAAGTTAGATTTTCACATTAAAAAATAATTCTTACAAAGTTAATAGTAGTTACAACTGGAAAATAAGAATAACAAATGGGATAGTAGATGATTTTCACACGTCTAGTGGATTGAGACTAGGGGACCAGAGGAAAGAGAGGGTTTTACTTTTTAATTTACACCATTCTGCATGGTTTTTAGTTTCCAACTATGAACAAGTCGTATCCTTAGAATTTAAAACATTTATCTTAAATAAGTTTTAAAATTATCATTGACAAGTAGAAAACTCTTTTCAGATTGTGATTTTTTTCACAATTAAGTATCCATAATACAAAATACTTGCTAAACAAAGTTAATAAAACAATGTGACTGGTCCCTAAAGACAGATGATTCAGTCTAGTAATCTCCAAGATACCACTTGCTTCAACAATAGCTTAGTCAATTTCCCTCTTACTTTTAAATTTCTAATGGTAAAAAGCAATCATATAGAAAAACTTTTTTTAATGAACAAAAATTTAACTTACAGCTTTAGATTTTTAAATTAATCTTCGTTATCAAGTTTTACAGAATAAATGCGTTATCATTTTATACCTATTGAATTGGTTACTTTAAAAAAGAAAAAATTATCATCCAATACTGCTAAGCTGTGGTTAAAATGATTGAAAATAAGTGTAACCCTTTTATGAGAGAGCTAATCGGCAAAATGCATCAAAAGAGGTTTCACAGCAAAGTTATAAGGAGCACAGACTGGAGCCAGAGTGCTCAGACACTTACTAGCTGTGTGACTCTGAGCAAGTTACTTAAACCTTCTGGCACACAGAACTAGCATTATGTAAGTATTTGTAAAATAAAATGACATGTAAAGTAAAATACCACACAAATTAAAATATAATATAATGAACATAAATCCTGGGAATTTATCCAAGAGACAAAATTAAAAAGAAATTATATCCTATTTGCACAAATATATTAACCATAGTATTGTCTATAATTTTTAAAAAACAAATTTTTAAAAAACAGAAATTACCTAAATGTTTAACAGAGGAACAGTAAGTGCAAAATATGACACAGTCATCAAAAACTACAATTCTGATGGCTGTGTGACCACATTTTAAAAACTGTTTATGATATAATTTTAACTGTAAAAAAGTTCAATAAACATGTATGTTCATTACACAGACAACTGTGAAAGAAAATAGGCAAGAATAAAATTAGTCTCCCTCTGAAACTGGCATTAATGCTATTTTAAATAATTAGAAATAAAAAAAATATTTCATTAATCATAGTATTATAGAATCTAAATAATGAAGTCATAAAAATAAAAGAGAAAACAAACATAAAACATTTAAACCATTGTCATGTGAGACCTCCTACTTCTGAGGACTTATGTATAGAACTTGAAATCAAGGTTTTAAAGCAGTTAAAACACTATATACATAAGTAAAATGTCACCTACCCCGTGTAAATTTTTGTAAATCTATTTTATTTGTTCTCCAATTTGTGCTCTTTTCTTCAGTTAAAAGATTAAACGGTAATTCTCTTTATTATTAATAATATGCATAGCAATTAGAAAAGAAAAATCTATAATTCTTAAATTTCTTTATAAAAATTAATAACTTCGTTGTCTGTCTACCATATATTGCTATTTGTTCCAGGAAACTCCCATCATTCATATCAGTGTTCTTGAAAACAGCCTTGTATGCATGTATTTTTTCTTCTGGCTGCTTTCAGATACAGGAAAGCTGAAAGAATTTGTTGCCAACAGTCCTGCACTACAAGAAATGCTAAAGGATATGTTGATACTTCTGACTGATGGTTCTAAACAGTTATAACCAATATAATTGGTTTATTTCAACTACTTCGACCTCATTTAACTAGCTTCTCGTTATTACTACAGGTATTACTTGCTGATTCCACTACAGATCAATCAACACATGATATGGACTGTTGAACACATTCCAGTAAACACGTAGGTAAACAGTGGGAAAAGCTCAAGACATTGCCTCATTACAAATGTGATACATAATTCTCAAGAAAACTGTTAATTTTCAAGGCATCTGTGTTTACATGTACAATTCAGGGACTGGCTGAACTCTTCCCTCAAGCAATTTGAAACCATCAATGGCCTAACCATAGATACTTTAGCTCTTAAAGAGCAGTTTTTCTGCTATAGAATACAAAGGTAAACGGGAGCCCTAAATGCACCCTGTTAGATTAAGTGCTACAGATAGCTAGAGAACCTATTTTCTGTTTAGAATAAAACTACAAAACCAAGAGGCTTATTCAAGTTTCAAATATACCAACGAGACACGTGGCTCATGCTAAGAAAATTTGAAGGACAAGGCCACAGATAAACCAACCATCCATCTCTAAATGTGAAAGGAACATGTGCACATAATTCTCTATAATAACAAACTTTATTATTTATTCTGTACCAGAATAAATGGTATGTTAAATGTGTTACACGGAAGATTTGCCTTAATCTTCACAATCACCCTAAAAAGTAAGTTTTATTATCATCTCCACTCTAGATGCAAAAACTGAAGCTTAGTCAAGCTAGTAATTGGTAGAATTGGGATAATAATATCAAACCAAAATCTAACAGTGAATATGATACAGCAAATATCTGAAATATCTCTCCTACATTATAAAAACCAAACACTTCATGAAACAGTCAAATTGAGAATTATTTTAAGGCCAGACCTATGTTTCCCAAAGTATGTTCCATGGAACACTAGTCCCTGAAAAATGATCTATGTGAAAAAGGCTCCGTAATGAATATATTTGAGAAACACTTTATAAAATACACTAGTTCATAAAAGGACAAATACAGGATGAACTTAAATTTTCAACTTATATGGTCAAGTGTTTTTCTTCAACCTCCAGATACCTTTCAGAAGAAGTACCCTTAGAATTAAAGCAATGGATCCAATAGTTAATCTGAAAACAGCCTAATAAAGAGAGTATAAAGTGCCCCAAACGTCTGTAAACACAGGAACAATAGTGTATTTATTGTAAAGTTCATTCTCTGTTCCCAAATTTTTCAAACTTTTGTAGATTCATTCCCCCTTAGGAATTCATAAAACACAACACCATAAGAAAAATTCTTAGAAGCCCTCCAGGAAAGAAATCTAATTACCAATGCTTAACCCCATGTTTCCCAAACTTAAATAACTAAGGAACCCTTTTAATCCTGTGTATTATCTATTAACAATGTATAGAATGAGTACTCTACAAAACACACTTTGGAAAACCCCACTCTAAATTTCTTCCAATTATCACATTGCCTTGTGTTAGAAAGGACAAGAGCATACTCCTAAAAGGCTTATGAAACTGCCTACTGCTACACTATAAACCCTTTTCCAACAAGACTACCATTTATATGGTGAATAATAAACACAAAATAAACTGGGGGATCATAAAACTTTCTCAGCATGCCCTGAGCTTCTGCAAAGGATATTAAGAAGGTCTCAGATACACGTACAAGCTCCAGAAACTCAAGCAACTTCAGTGCTCTATGATGACCTTGATTATTATATGTCATTGAGCAAGAAGAGTAGACCCTAAGGCTTAGATAAAACTTTGGTTAAAATGTAAACTACATGGACATATGCATGTGTTTCTGTTAACACTTAATACAAATTCTCTTTCAAGCCCTGATGGAGAATCGGAAAAACTCATCAAGTCCTAGAGTAGTCCCTCTCATTTAACATAAATATCAAGAACAAATTGTGACACATTAAGAGATTCCACATTATATAAGAGTGAAAATCATAAGACACGGAGAAAGAGAAGTTTAAAAACTAAAAATGCGATGTCTAGACCTTATCTGGAGGCATGTACACTTTCCATCATACTGCTCTTTGAAGTTCAAAAATGTGCACAGAAACAGGCCCAGATAAAAAAGAAGCACAGTAAAAGGAAATTCAACATGTTAACAAGGTTTCTTTTAAACAAACAGAAATGGGCAGGGGCTTCCCTGGTGGCGCAGTGGTTGAGAGTCCGCCTGCCGATGCAGGGGACATGGGTTCGTGCCCCGGTCCGGGAAGATCCCACATGCCACGGAGCGGCTGGGCCCGTGAGCCATGGCCGCTGGGCCTGCGCGTCCGGAGCCTGTGCCCCGCAACGGTAGAGGCCACAGCAGTGAGAGGCCCGCGTACCGCAAAAAAAAAAAAAAAAAAATTAAGTCTACCGCCATGCGCCCAGGCAAACAAAAAGTCAACTGGAAAGACTAGGAGAATGTACCCTCATTAAACAGATATTCTGACGTTTTGGCTTTTTTCCTTTAGACTAACAAATTGTATTTTCCAGTGACTTTTCTTACTGAAAACCTACCTTACTAATTAAAAATACATTTGGTCCAATTACAAGTTCCCACATGAAAGAAAATATCTGACAAGCCCTTTTAAAGCCACCAAAACAGATTTTAGTTATGCTCTATAGGGCCATTTTACAGGGCAAAATTGCCAAGAGTAGCAAAAAACAAAGTTTGTTAGCTCATGTCTGGGACCAAAGACCACCATACGCCACACTGTTGCTTCTTTACTTTTTAGTTTTCAGCAGTTTGATTATTGGTGAGCATGCTTTTCTTTGGGTTTATCCTATTTTGGTTTACTGAGCTTCTTAAATCTATAAAACTTACGTCTTTATCCAACGTTGGGAAGTTTTCGTCCATTATCAGTTCACCTCTTTCTCCTCCCTTCTGGACCCTAATGACATGAATGTCAACCCCAGGCATACTGTCTCTCAGGTCCCTGAGGCTCTGTTCCTTTTTGTCCCCCAAGTCGTCGTCTTCTCTGTTCTTCTGTTTGGATAATTTATATTGGTCTATCTTCAAGTTGACTCTTTCCTGTCAATTCCATTCTGCTATGGAGCTCATACAGTTAATTTTTCATTTCAGATTTTACATTTCTCAGTTTTAAAAAGTCCATTTGGCTCTAGTTTTTATTTCTCAGCTGAAAATGTCTATCTTTCCATTTATTTCAAGTGTGTTTACTTCATTAAGCACCATTATAATAGCTGTTTTCAATTATTTAATATTTCCAACATCTAGATGATCTCAGGGTTGACACCTGTTAATTGTCTTTTCCCTCTAAAACTGGTCATATTTTCTGGTTCTTCATATGTCAAGTCATTTTAGACTGTATCCTGGACATTATGAATAGTAACGCTGTGTGTAAACTCTAGGCCTGGGTCCTGTTGTACTCTTTTGAATATAATACTGATTGTGTTTGTTTATTTTAGCAGGCATATAACCTAGTTAGGTTTAGACTACAATTTCTTTTTCACCTCTACAGACTGCTGGTTCAGTTCTCAAGCCTTTGCTATGCTGCTTTGGGTCTGGCCCCATGAAATGTACCATTCAGGGGTCTGAGACTTGGGTGATAGTTCAAATCTTGTTTTCAATGTCTGTTCTGTGCATTCAAAGCTTGGATGGGCTCTGGACATATGCAGGTTTGTACACAGAATTAAAAGAACCCCTTCTCCAGCTCTCTCTTCTCCAGGATTCCCCTCATACCCTCTGTTCCACAGGGTTCTATTTACCTGATTTCTCAAGCCAGAAAAACATTAATTTTAAGGTGTTTGGGGGTACTGCTATGGTTTAATACATTTAATTTAAACTACACTTATAAGATGATGAGGCATGAGCTTAGCTGCTATGACCAGGACCAAAAATATTCCTCTAAAAGTAAGATGAAGACTAAAACAGATTATTGTTATATTGGACACATAGACATACAACTATAAAAAACCGTTACATTCTGATCAAATAAAAAAATGTTCAGGGACTTCCCTGGTGGTGCAGTGGTTAAGAATCCGCCTGCCAATGCAGGGGACACGGGTTCGATCCCTGGTCCGGGAAGATCCCACATGCTGTGGAGCAACTAAGCCCGTGTGCCACAACTACTGAGCCTGCGTTCTAGAGCCCGCGAGCCACAACTACTGAGCCCACGCACCACAACCACTGAAGCCCACGCACCTAAAGCCTGTGCTCCACAACAAGAGAAGCCACTGCAATGAGAAGCCCGCACACCTCAATGAAGAGTAGCCCCCACTCGCCACTGCTAGAGAAAGCCCGCGCACTGCAACGAAGACCCAAGGCAACCAAAAATAAATAAAATAAATAAATTTATTTAAAAAACATTCAATTCTGATCTAATAATAAAATACAGTGGAGACAGATATGTACAGAGAAAGGCAAATGAATCAACTAAAGTCATCAGTACAGCCCTAGTGAGGTAAACTAAAATAATTAGGGCTCCTCTGTTTATAAAGACAAAACCTAAGGAGGTATACCATGAAATCATGAAAGTTATGCATAGAGTGGACCCCAGACACTCAGATTAACCAAAACCCCAAATACTCAGAGTACAGTGTATATGTAGAAGCTTAAATTCAGAACAAATGAAATGAACTACTATTTTGCATAGCAAATGTTACAAGATGGTAGAGACTGAAAAGCTTAGCAAATAAGTTGTTGGTTTTTTTTTTTGTGGTACGCGGGCCTCTCACTGTTGTGGCCTCTCCCATTGCGGAGTGCAGGCTCCGGACGCACAGGCTCAGTGGCCATGGCTCACGGGCCCAGCCGCTACGCAGCATGTGGGATCTTCCTGGACCAGAGCACGAACCCGTATCCCCTGCATCAGCAGGCGGATTCTCAACCACTGCGCCACCAAGGAAGCCCGCAAATAAGTTTTTGATAAATGTTTAAATTAAGTCATAGCTAGCAATCCATAATGGTGAATTCAGGAAAGCCAATGAAATTTGAGGTAAGCCTGCAACCTCTTTTGCGTCATTAAAAACAGCAACTACCTGCACAACTTATTCCATTATTGCATGGACCATGGGTTTTACTCAATATGGCTTTTCTGGGCTTCCCTGGTGGCGCAGTGGTTGTGCGTCCGCCTGCCGATGCAGGGGAGCCAGGTTCGCGCCCCGGTCTGGGAGGATCCCACGTGCCGCGGAGCGGCTGGGCCCGTGAGCCATGGCCGCTGGGCCTGCGCGTCCGGAGCCTGTGCTCCGCGGCGGGAGAGGCCGCAGCAGGGGGAGGCCCACATACCACAAAAAAAAAAAAAAAAAAAAAAAAAATGGCTTTTCTTACACATAGCCTTATTCTTACCGTCTATTTTAAAACCATAGGAGTCTTATAGACAAGTCTTGGCCAGAATCTAATCAATAATCTATCAGTAATTCTTCATTTATTCTACTCAGAGCATCACAGATCAGCAAAAGAAATATTTAAAAAAAATTTTAAACTTAGTGTGACCTAAAGAAATAAACGCTACATACCAAATACATTAAAAATGCAAGAACATCTAGAAAACTAAAGTTTTGTTTTAGGTTCATAACAAGTCTTGTAAATATAAATTTCAAATGATAAATAGCCTGACACACGGTCAATATCATACTTGATAAAGATATTTTTAACTCTTTTTTATCTTTTTGCCCCCCAGCTTTACTGAGGTACAATGGACAAATAACATTGTAAGATAAAGTATATAATGTGGTGATTTGACATACATATACATTGTGAAAACATTCATCAACTCAAATATTTACCTCTTTTTTTTAAGAGCATTTAAGTTGTACTCTTAGCAAATTTCAATTATATAATAGTGTTATCAACTACAGTCACCACATTATACATTAAATCTTCAGCCCTTATTCATTGTGTAACTTAAAGTTTGTTTTAATTCTTAAATTGTTTTGAAGACCAAAGATATCAGAGAATTCCTGCATTTACCTTAATATATTTAAAGTATGCTCTAAAATTGCTACACCAAAAATATAATCCAGAGCCAAAGAGAGAAGGAAAAAAATCTGACATTATCACCTCACTTTTATTATAGTTTGACTGAACAAGGCGCATCACAGAAGGCTTTTGTTTTTGTCTGTTTTTTGTTTTTAAGTTACCAATTTAGCTCTAAGACATATTGCTTCACAAAAGAAAGTCATTTGGAAATACATCTCCATATAATAGCAAAACAGAATAAAAATACAGCAAATATACATACTCCTTTTGGAAAGCCATACACATGGGAGAACTGAATCCGAAGACGAGGCACATCTGGGCGTCTGGGCGGTAGCCAGACTGGAGCAACATTTCTAGGCACTCTTCATGCCCTCCAAACACTGCTGAGTACACAGGACTCACTTTGTTTGGCCCAGTGTCACAGACCCGGTTAGTAAGTGGTATTAACAAGTCCAAGATTCTGCAAATACACAAATTCAGGGGTATATAATGCTTTTATATGTACATAAGTGCAGACATTTCTACAGCACATATTTTGAGTCACCCACTGATTGATTTTAAAAAGTCTTTCTGTCTTCAGTTGTATTTTCTATCCACAGTAAATTATTATAAGCTACATACTCCGAAATGTTACACTCATTATTGTTGCTTAATAGAAAGATCCTTAAACATATCTGAAGCAGAGCTAAATAACGTTCCCATAAAAGTAAACAGATAACACACAGTCCTTTATTTTTCACGAATTATTTACCTTCCCACCAACAACCACCTTCCTCCCCAAAATTCAAATTTTATATTAGATATTTTAGGATCTAATAAATTTTTAAAAACTTCATTATACTAAATATAAACTTGTTATCAAGAAAACAAGTTATTTTCCTTCATAAAGTAGCAACCAAAGTTTTATTTTTCTAATCAGTAAGAATTTTTTAAGATGGTGAGTGACATGAAATGAATAGTATTTTCATCACGAATAAGTCAGAAATTCTGCTAAAATATTGTATTCTTAGAAAAGAAGATGAGCTCTTTAAATATTAAGGGAGATTTATTTTAAAATTAAGAATAAATTAAGAATTTATAACATTCTTTCTCTTTGCTACTTTTCCTTAGGTAAGGTAGGACTAAGATAATATTTAAGGAGAACTTTTATTTCACCATGAAGGAAATCATCAGTGACAAACAGAATTCTCAAAACTGAGAACAAATGAGGACAAATTCTCAAGAGGATTTTGGTATCAATTTAAAGCTCAGAGTATAATTATACCTAAGATTTATGATTAAATAAACAATCAACAGTTAAGAAAAACATCAAAATTTTTAAACCTAAGTACTTTGTTAAAATAAAGAATCTGTTTAGTGTCTCTTATATGTAATAAATGTACTAAATTTTTTTTTAATGAGTTGGAAAAATTACACTCTTCAACACGGCACAAACATGATTACAAATATCTTTAAGGAAATAGTAAAATACCATGCCACCTAGTGGCATAATAACCCAATTACAGCATCTCTTCTACTATGTATACATACATACTAAAGACAAGAACATTTCACTATTACTTTTTAAATTAAATAATACTAACAAGAGCTATAAAAATTATTATTGTAGTCGTATGACTCTAAAAACTTTAAATATATATTTTAAAAAACTGGTACCAATCTATGTTAAGATGGGCTGCCATATTCTCACAGGTTTAATAATTTCTGAGATTCCTGGAACCCCCAATTTCAGGGAGTTCCAACTTTTAAGTCTCTCTCTCTTCAGACAATACCAAAAATTTCACTGGAATTTCTGGCTAAGGAAGAAGAGTAATAGAAGCAGGGGAAAGTACCAAGTTGAATTTGAAATAAGACAAAGAGAAGTCCAGTCAAAGGGTTCAAGATGTGGAGGACTACCCAGTCCACACAAAAGAGATCACAAACTCAAAACCTTCCTGGGGTCAAGGAGGTAACAAAAATAAGTTGAATAAAGCCATCAGATCAATACCTAAAGATGCCTGGGACAAAACTGGAAAGGAGTGGGAGAGTACAGCCACAGCTTAAGAAGTCAGGGAGAAGACTTAACACCCTGAGAAAGCCCCTGGGGCCACTCTGCCTCACACTAGGAAAGGGCAAGACTACGAGTTGCTGGGAGTGCAAGGGGGACAAATGTGGGGGTGGATCTAGTCACCCAGCAGATCAGTAGAGAAGGGAATACCAAGGGTTATGCCTGGAGGTAAAGGCTCTGGCCCAGAAGATCTATTTCTATTACCTTTGAATTATGAGACCATTTTTATTTTCCATTTTTAACACTTACTTTGTATGGCCCATTTGTGCAGCTGCATGAATAGGTAACTGCCAATTGTCCTCATTACAGTAAAGATCAGGATCTGCCCCACTGGAAAGCAAAAGCTCCACACATTCTGTGTGGCCCTCTTGAGCAGCAATGAACAATGGAGTAGCTTTGTCCAAGGCCTGACAATTGACATTTGCACCTAAAATAAACAGTTAACATATAACCCTCCTTAATGCAAAAAATAATAATAATAATTAACAAAAATTTCAAAGCAGCTGCCTTAAAAGGGTTTCACAGTACAATAGCTTTTCTTCCTTAATGGATACTGTTGTTAAAACATATTAATTTTCATAACTTATTGGTAATCATTTACATTGTTTTTACTTTTATGTCAGCAAGAAAACAAGTGATTAATATTTTAGAATTCATTTTTAAGTTAAAATAAGAATCTTATTCAAGGAAGAATTCATTTCATTCCAACAAGCACTCTGAGGGTCCAGTAAGCAATCATTTAAAAAAGGAAAAATGCAAACCATCAAATATGGATAACATTTCTGATCATTACTGAAAGGAAAAGAAAAAAATCTAAATTATGAGACTTTACAGATGCCACTAATTGATTCAGGCTAAGATTTGTGAAAAAAAAATTCCAGTAGATATGATATACATGGGGGCTATGCCTTTAAACTAATGTTGACTATACTCTTCATTATATCACTTTTCTCCATGACCAGTGCATGATAAACAGTGCCCACATTAAAAGGAAAAAGGTCTATTTAAATGGGTTTCTAAGCTGATCTTTTTAAGCATAAATCTAATCAATTATTTAGACACAAATGTATAAAGATGTGAAAAAGTTTAGCGACCTCAATTTTTGTGAAGGTTTCAAAAATAGCAGACTTCCTCAAACTTTTCTCATTGACAAATAATGTGTTAAGTATGCTAAGTGTGGTGTTAATACATGACCATGAGAATTTTTAAATTTCTGGAATACAGCTCAGTGAAAAATCATCATCATCAAGGGGGGAAAGACTACTTTTTTATTTAAAAGGATGTTCCATAAATATACCTTGAATAAACCAAAGCCCTGAAATGGGTAAAAACAATGCAAAACACAAATGGTAACTTAGAGTTTATGGAACTGTCAGAAATTCCAACTGGATATTCAACATGTCTAGATACACAGAATATTCTTGACTTGTACAAGGTGGCTTCACCTACCGTCAGCCTCAGAAAGAAATGAACACTATAACTGAGAAAAGACTAAGTCAAAAAAGAAACCTACCTAACTTTCTCTTTTAAGCAATGCTTTGTTTTGATTGACAATTTCAATGTATAAGAAAGAATAAGGAACTAGATCCTGTAAGATTACAGGTAGAAAAGTTAGGAAAATGAGAGATAATTCACTGAAAGAAAAGTCATTTTAAAGAGTCAGAAACATGTATAGTTACATTATAAACATACCTACATACCTTTTCAACTTGCTATTCATAACGATTCAGAGAGGAGAAGAAAAAAAGAACAAAGGAAAACAAAACAGATGCTTAGTGTTCCAGGAGACAGGCTCAGCATGAGGAGTCATTAAGCTGCAGTTTAACCTATTTCATTCTAAATATTAGCTACACACTAATAACTGCAACTTACGGACTGGAAGTCGCAAAATACATCACGACAGTCCTTGGGAAGGTACAACATAGAAGAAGGAAGATGAGAAATCACAAGTCCTGGATCCAAGTCCTGATTCTGCCAGGGAATACTTTCTAGAGCTTTGGCAAGACACTTAAATGCTCAGAGCCTGGGATTCTTTTTTTAAAAAATTAATTAATTTATTTATTTATTTGGCTGTGTCAGGTCTTAGTTGAGGCATGCAGCTTCTTCTCTAGTTGTGGCATGTGGGCTCCAAAGCACACAGGCTCAGTAGTTGCAGCATGCAGCCTCTCTAGTTGTGGTGCACAGGCTCTAGAGTGCATGGGCTCAGCAGTTGTGGCACACGGGCCCAGATGCCCCATGGCATGTGGGATCCTAGCTCCTCGACCAGGGATAGAATCCACGTCCCCTGCATTAGAAGGTGTATTCCTAACCACTGGACCACCAGGGGAGTCCCCAAGCCTGGGATTCTTAATACAAAAAAAAAAGCTTGAACAAATGATTTGGGGGATTCTCTCAACTTCTTCTCTGTAGAGATATGTGAAAAGTCTAAGTATTAAAAGAAATTGCGTGGTGGCAAATCTGGTGTATTTCCCATCTGCTCTTGACTATCCATGCTTCGTCAGGTTAGCAGTGTGAGTGCACACGCAGTGTCTGGAAGAACTGAACTGAAAAGCTCTTACATAACAAAAGTTTCTGGTCACAGAAATGTCACACAGAGTAAGAATGCCACCTCAACACCATCCTCTCCAACAATGCTGAATGTGTAATGGTTGTCACTGAGAAACCTTTAACAGGCTTCTGTTGCTATTTATTAACATAATAAAGTATAAACATGCTTTGAAATAAACCCATTTAAATATCACACAATTGATCAAAACATACAACTCAAAGGGTTAATATACAAAATAACTATCTAAAAAGTTAATTAAGCCTATACTAGTCTTGTACCCTAGCAAGTTGGAATTGCTCAGGTCCCTATAATAAAGGACAGCACCATCATTCAACTTGCCAATAAACCTGCTTTAATGATAGATCATTATGGTCCTACTCAGATAAATTAATAGTTGCGCAATATATTATGTTAGTAATAGAGACTTAGTAACCAGACTTACAAATGAACTTGTATGTACTCTTATTTACCACTAACATAAGACCATAAATTCCAGAACCTGATTTATATCTGGTCAAAAATTACTCTTCCTAAGAAGATACAAAGTTAAAACTCATGATCTTAACAGTGTAAAGGCTAATGGATTAGTCTTACCCGATGATATAAGTATGCTCAAGCTTTCTAGCTTGCCATATTGAGCAGCCACAAATAAAGGTGTGATTCCAAAGTCATCCTGGCATTCCTTGTTTGCTCCTTTTTTAAGAAGCAATTTTATGATCTCAGCATTTTCCTAAGGCACAGATTCATATTTTAAATAAGAGAAAACAAAGAAAATAGAAGATATCTTTTTTATTGTTGTGTGTGTGTGTGTTTTTTATCCTCACTAAAGGAAAAAAGTGTATTGGTGGATGGGAAGAAAGTGTTAAACAATCAGATTATTCTGTACCTTTAGCTAGAACATTAAACATAAACAAATAAAACACTGGGAATCTCTAGGAATTATAATCCTTATAAAATCCTGCAAAATTAGTTTGCAAGTACAAGCACTAAGATGTCATTACAGTTTCTAAACACAGTGCTATAAATAAAATAAGCCATTGCTCACTATCAATTTATATCCAAAATATTCTGATGGTCTCTTAACTATGCTATCAACATTTGAAAAACTGAGATAATCCCTGCAGCCCAAAGCTACTAGAACTACTGGAGCAGTTGGCTTATTCAGAATGACCGTTAGCATTTAGACTGCCTTTTCTGTACTGCACTAACCATCATAAATCACAGGCAAGTAGGAAGCAAAAACTATATAGAACTGTCATTTTAAAAGGGTAAAAGACACAATTTACATGGAAATGAAATAATAAATTCAGAGTTTACCTGAAAAGTAGCCTGGTGCAAGGTGTTCCATCCACACATAGAATGGGATCCATTAACATTTGCTCCATATCGAAGTAGCAGCCGTAACACATCTATCTGTCCATTTTCAACAGCTGCAATACAACAGTCAAAAAAATTGTTGTCAGTAAAAAGCCATGTTTGTAGGACTGGGCACTTCGGTGATGTTCCCATCACTTATTCAGCTTCGAACTCACAATACTGTAATCATTCCTATCAACAAATCAAAACATATATGTACTCCTTATGCAATTCCAAAACATTTATCACAATTGTCTTAGCCCAAACCCATTAATATATACATCCTTTTAGTACACATATAAAATTATTTTCAATTGTATCTTAAAAGATACAGAGGAAATGGAAGCAGGGGGCAAACATATTCTCTTTGACAATGGAGATAATATGTGTTTCTATTTTGTTAAAAATGCAATTGGGAGGGGGATGGGATGAACAGGTCAGAAGAAACAGCAGCAGTCTGGAGAAACAGTCTCAAAAGAATTGAAAGGTTGGCTATCACCATCTGATCACAAATGACAACAGTAAATGACAAGCAAACTAAAAGCACAATACTGCAAGTCTGCATCTTAGATATTTTTACCATAATAAACAACAATCATTGTTAAAATGATGTTCTTATATCAACCAATGAAAATTTAGTAGAATCTGTTTCACATCCAATTCATACATCATTATCAGTGACTGCTGGCAAAAATCACTCCATAGGCAAAAATCACTCCATAGCCAAAAGCCTGAGTTGAAGATTATCAGGTTGTCAGTGGTGATATATGAAACAGAGTGTAGATAAGTTTGTTTCCATGAATTAGGGAGACCTTCTAAAAATGAAAGTCGAAAAAATTTGTTATGATTATTAAATACGCTACAGAAGTCAGAGAGAAAACTTTTAATATCATAAATACATTAAGATATCTGATGTCTGCATCTCTAGTGAAAAAAATTTCTCAATGGCAAAATGGCATTTTTATAGCTCTTGCTAATTATTTCAAAATAAGGCAAATGGTTAAGTAATGGTTAATTGTTAAGAAGTAGTGGTTTAGGGACTTCCCTGGTGGCGCAGTAGTTAAGAATCCACCTGCAAATGCAGGGGACACGGGTCCAAGCCCTGGTCCGGAAAGATCCCACATGCTGCGGAGCAACTAAGCCCATGTGCCACAACTACTGAGCCTGCGCTCTAGAGCCACGAGCCACAACTACTGAGCCCGTGTGCCACAACTACTGAAGCCCGCGCACCTAGAGCCCGTGCTCTGCAATAAGAGAAGCCACTGCAATGAGAAGCCTGCACACGCAACAAGAGAAGCCACTGCAATGAGAAGCCTGCACACCACAACAAAGAGTAGCCCCCGCTCACCACAACTAGAGAAAGCCCACACACAGCAACAAAGACCCAACACAGCCAAAAATAAAATATTAAATAAATAAACCTTTAAAAAAAAAACAGAAATAGTGGTTTAGAAAAGTGTTATTTACAGCTTACATCCTACTACCAAAGCCTCTCCTTTGGAAGAGTTGGGTTAACTTCTTTGTCCTTACATAATAAGTTACCAAATTGGAGAGGGAGTGGGAACCATACTGTGACTAAGTATATTATACTTCAGTGAAAGTTATTTAAAAAAAAAAAAACAAAAAAACCCAGACTTGAACTTACTATTTGTTTGCCTCCTTATCATTAGTAAAGTATGCTTGAGGAGAGAAACTGTGCTCCGTTCCCCTTACGTGCCCAGTGCCAATCGCAAACAGAAGACAGGCAATAAATAAGCATTGACTCAGTGAATGAAAAATAAATGTCTAAAATAAAACTCATTCCTCTCCAAACAGAAGAGCCTTCATAACTATACTTCTGGATATGACAAAATAACTGGTACTAAACTAGCCATCATAAGAGTGGGAAATATACATAAAGCAACTTTTTCTAGCATTAAACCATGGGCAAAAGACTGATTCCTAAGGAAAGGGAAACACATGAGGTGAGCCCCATGATCACCCCAGCTTTCTGCCTGGGGACATTTCTGGATTATGGTGCAATGAGCTGAAGTCCAAGCACAGTAAAGGTAAGGTTGAAGAAAGAATACTCCAAGCAGAGGAAATGGTCCAAGCACAGTGAAGCAGTCTGCTGAGCTAAGGAGGAAAATATCAGAGTTTAAGCAGTTGAAATCGGTGGGGCAAACCCCAAGAGAAAAGAGGACTGTGCGGAGGGGAAGCCCCACTGTGGAAGTTCTCCAAGAATCCTTGCCTGAGGTTTAGGCTACACATGTACAAGGCAAGATGAAGCTTACCAGAGAACTGCTGAAGGGTTAAGAATGGAACAGAGATAAGTAAAAGACAGTGCTGAGGGGCAATGGAACTCCTAGGAGTTCTGGCCCAGTCAGAGAGGTGAAACCACACTGACACTTCGATAGCTTGTTAACACTCTGGGCATCCAGCTGAGACACCCAAAAGGCAGAGCCTTAGGAATAAAGACCACATCTGAGACTAAGGCCTACTCTAGACATGCTCTAAGGAAGCCTAAAATAAGCCCTGATCAAGAAGGAGGCAGAGGCTGGGAACTGAATCCTCCTGGGAGTTAGATCTGGGAAATACCTTATGCTCTCAACAAAGCATAAAACCAAACCTAAACAAGTTCAAGGTCATAAGACAGTAAATAATCTACCTATTATTTTTAAAAAAAGAAAAAAACTCACTATTCTCAGAGGATAAGAGAATTCAAGTCTGTGACATACTATTCACAATGCCCAGTATACAAGTCAGAAAGTAGTGAGCAGAAACTGATCCCAAGATGGCCCAGACATTGGATTTAACAGATTAACTAATGCAGCTACTATAAATATGCTTTAAAACTTTAAGGAAAATATGTTCAAAGATTTTACTTTTAATATCCATGGTATACACACAGCATAGACAGAGAATCTGAGTAATGAAACTGCTTAAAAAAAAAAAAAAAAAAGAACCAACTGGAAATTCCAGAACTGAAAAAAGAAATGGATGGGCTTAAAAGAAGATCAGAGATGGGAGAAGAGTGGATGAACTTGAAGACATCAATATAAATCAACCAGGGACTTCCCTGGTGGTCCATTGGTTAAGACTCCACGCTACCACTCCAGGGGGCATGGGTTCGGTCCCTGGTTGGGGAACTAAGATCCTGCATGCCACACAGCATGGCCAAAAAAAGAAAGAAGGAAAAAAAACAAAAACAAAAACATATATATATATATATATATATATGTATGTATATCATCCTATCTGAAGAACTGAGAGAGGGAAAAAAAAAGACTACAGGAAAACCAACTGTATACATCAAACAGTCCAGCATACATTAATTGGAGTCCCAGAAGGAGAAGAGAGTAAAAACTGGGCAGCAAAAAATACATTTGAAGAGAAAAAAATGCCTGAAATTTTCCAAAATTTGATTTAAAAAACAAAAACAAAAGCCACATTGACTTACAAATCCCAGAAAATCAGCAAACCACAGTGCTTTGGAAGAAGTCACTATACTTATGACTTCACATTCTATGTAAATTAAGGATGATTATATAAACATACCTGACAGCTCTGTGGAAGAATTTAAATGATTATAAAAGCAGCTGCAAACAACAAGCCATTGAAATCAACTTAGCTATAATAATAGTTTAAATTTTTTTCCAGGGCTCTTATTTGCATTTGAAATAAAATCTACCATTTTACCATGTCCTTTAAGACTCTGCAATAGTTAAATAATTAATCCAATCATTCAACAGTGCCAGGGACTGTACTAAGCACAAGGGGCATAGCAAGCAACCAGACCTACAAAGTAGTTGCCTTCGTGGAACTTCCATTCTAGTGGGAGAGACAGATAATAAACAAGCACATGGATAAAGGAAATATGTTCTGATAAAAGAAACTGTGAAATTACTTTCTGTGGGAAAAAAGTGAAAGAAATTAACAAGGTAAAGTAAAGAGCAGTGATTGAGTATGAGTGCTATGTTAGAAAAGAGGATAGAGGTCATCTCTTTGAAACAGAGACCTCTGAACAGAGAAATGAGAGATAAGCAGTAAGCCATGCAAAGAGGTGGAAGAAGAGTACTCCAAACAGGAAATAAGAAGTGTAAAGGCAGTGAGGTACAGAAGAGCGAGTATGTTTGGAATAGCCAAGATGGCCAGTGTGACTGAAGTGAAGTCAAGGAAAGGAAATAAAGCAAGAGAGGTAGAAAGAAGCCAAATTTTGTAAGCCTTGGCAAAAAGTTAGCTTTTTTTTTTTTTTTAAGGAAAAAATGAATTTGTAGCTGGAGCTACTCGTAGGAGCACAGCTCATCACCTGCTTGTTCAGGACATAAATCCTGAGGAGTTGAGTGATCTGCCCAAAGTCACAGAGCTGAAGCCCAGGCTTCCTAGTTAGTCAGGACTCCCTCAACTACACCTGGTAATATTAACAAGAATAGAAGTCAGCAAACTGTTTCTGTAAAGGGCCAGAAAATACAGACAGTCCCCAACTTAAGATGGTTTGACAACAATTTTTCAACTTTACAGTGGTGCAAAAGGGATACACATTCCGCAGAAACTGTACTTCAAATTTTGATATTTTCCTGGGCAACAATATGTGGTATGATCATCTCTCACAATGCTGGGCAGTGGCAGCAAGCTGCAGCTCCCAGTCAGTCACAAAATCACAAGGATAAACAGCTGATATACTCACAACCATTCTATACCCATACAACCATTCTGTTTTTCACTTTCAATATAGTTTCAATAAATTACATGAGATATTCAACACTTTATTATAAAATAAGCTTTGTGTTAGATGACTGTGCCTAATGTAAGGCACAATGTAGGCTAATGTAAGTGTTCTGAGCACATATAAGGTAGGCTAGACTAAACGATGATGTTCGGTAGGCTAGGTGTATTAAGTGCATTTTTGACTTACAACATTTTCAGCTTACAATGGGCTTATTGGGATGTAACCCCATCCTAAGTTGAGGAAAACCTGTACTCTATTACATCTAGTTTCTCTGGTTCAACATTATGCTTGTAAAATTTATCAATATTGTTGCCTCTAGCTGCAGATCATTCCTCTTCATTGCTGTATAGTAATCCATTGTGTAAATAGAACACAATTTATTTACCCGTTCTACTGTTGGCAGATGCTCTTTGGATAGCTTCCTGTTTGGGGCTGTTATAGAGTGCTACAACGAGACTATTCTAGTATGTCTTTTACTGAACACTGATACACATTACTGTTGAATATATGCGTAGGAATGGAATTGCTGGGACAGAGAGTATGTATATACTCAGCTTTAGTAAGTTCTTCCAAACAGTTTTTCAAAGTGGCTATACCAAATTCACACTCCCATCAGCAATCTATCTTCTGGTTGCTTCACATCCTCATAAACACTTGGCACTTTCAATCATTTTCTTTTTAGCCGTTCTGGTAGGTGTGTAGTGTTTACTCTTACCTTAATCATCAGTCACTTCAAATTCTCTTTGGAAGTAGTTGAGATATGAACAAATAAAATATAACATTGTTTTTATCCTGAGTTCCTTTGGGACTCACTAGCCTGGGCGTACAAGTGAAGTTATGTTAAACTGTAAACTAAAATTTCAAATCCTGACATTGGGGTTACAGAAGAAACAAGCTGATAACAGCTATAGCTGGCTGACGGTACAAAGGAGTTCACTATATTATGTTCTCTACTTTCGTATATATTTTAAATGTTTCACAATAAAAGTTTTTAGTATTTTTCACCAGTTCATGGCCCCACTTGCATAATATGGAAGCTATATCTCCTGACAAATTCTACCCCACTAAGGACTTCTGATCTCCTAAATAATCCTGTCATCTTCTTCTCTGAGACACCTTCTTGATGTCCACAGTTGTAAAGGCCACTTGAAGGTTATTAACTGGCACAGTGCCAATGAGAATGATGCCACCCAGGCCATAGGTGCCATTTATTTCCCAATTCTGAATATGCAAGATGCCAAAGTGATGCTGGTTTCCCTGCAGTGCCCACTGCATAGGCAACATGCTACATCTGAGCAGCAGTGGAGAAGATGCCCTGTTCCCAACCTAACCCACAACATGCTCTGTCACTGAGCTTCCTGCAGAGCAGGGCTGCTCATATCCCTGCGCCTCTCAGAGCTGCTCATGGAAACAGATCCCTCACCTTCCGCCTTCAGCTCCTCTAATTACAGGGCTCAAATATGAATCCCTGAAGCTAGAAAACCAGGCTGTTCTTCCACCCTTGTCTCCCAGAAGCCCCTCTACCACCCAGTTACTCAAATAAAAATCTCTACCTGAAAACCATTCATTCTGCTCCTGAATTTGCCACCTACTTATTCATGACACAAGTGCTCAGGCATCTCAGACATACCTGAATTATAATTTAGGATCAAGATGATGCCCTAACTCTAGTGGAAAGAACACAGATAGTGTAGTCAGGCATTCTGTCCAGCTGTGAGCAAGTTAGTCTCTCAATCTCATTACACATATAAAATAAGGATAATCTACTTACCTATGGGCTTTTATGTTGACTGAATAATTAATATAAGTAAATACAGTAGGTGCTCAATAAATGTTCCTTCTTTCTCTCCCTCAGTCTCCCTTACCCCTTTCCTGATATATAAATGGTCAACTTCTTTTCCTAATAAACTCCACAAATAGGATACTCAGAAGGTTAGCTTTTCAATCATGAGGAGTTAGGCCATAATTACAGTTCCCTCAATACTAATACAGCTCTCTGACTAAACTCATATTGGTCACCTTCACTCCATGCACCCTAAGGACAGCCTCTTCCCTTTGCAGGATCAATCCTTTTGTCCAACAACCCGATTAACTGCAACCGTCATCCAGCACTACAAGAAGTGCATATCCAGGTCCCCTCCTAAGTGAGAGTGCAGACCTTCAGATTTCCCCAATTTATTGTCCAATTTACTTCCTCCATGATAATTACCCACAAACCAGTTTTATTAGTTTAAATAAATGTTTATGCTTATCTTTCCTCCTCCACAGCCATACTGATCTTGTCTTACAAACATATACACTATTTCCCATCCTCAAAAAAGGAATCCAAAGCCCATAATCCTCTATCTTTCCATGGCCACCACCTGTATTCACTTGCCATATTTTTCTCTCTTCCAAAAAACAGAAAATTGATTTTTGGAAGAGAGAAAAACAGCTCTATAGGCAGATGCTGTTTATACAGAACTTTTATGCTCTTTCTTTTCCTTCCACTTCCTGTCCAAGTTTGCAGAGACCTAAAGACATTTCCTTAGACTGGAGGGTGAGTCTGATAATCACCTAATCAACTGAGGATAATGAGGGAAATTCAGCTGCAATTTCTACCATCCACTGATAAGCAAGCTGATTGGCTAAGCTGGTGTTTCTTTGCTCCCTCACCTCTCTACATGGGACCCATCTAGTACCGCATGCTACGGCAAAGGAAGCCAACATTTCAAAGACAGAAGAGGACTACAGCTCAGTTAAGGATATACGAAGAGCTGCGCTCTCTGATACAGAAGCCAGTAGCCATATGTGGCTATTTAAATCTAATTAATTAAAATTAAATTAAATGAAAAATTGAGTACCTCAATCAAACTAGCTTCATTTGAAGTGCTCAAGAGCCACACTTGGCTAGTGACTGGACAGTACAGATTTAGGACACTTCTAAATTCTACTGGGTGGCTCTGGTCTAGAGTTTAGAATTTAACTAAATTGGAATTTAACCTAGAATACTAGGCATATCTATCTTCAAGATACATGCCTGGCAATGAGGACAGGGATCCAGGCCATTAGTTTTGGCTCCTATGGTTTGGGGCAGGTGTTCAAGGACAGAAAGGAAATGAGTAATTCTGGAACCTAGAAAAGTACTGTGGATTCCCAGAGAGAAAAAGAAAGCAGAATCATAGGATCTGGTATTACACTGGCACTGAACAGAGACCAGAGCCCAAGGATAAAGAATAAACATGAAATAAAACACCCCATTTGGAAGACAGAGCTCAAAGTGTCTGAGGTACACAGAGAGATGGGAGAAAGGCTTTCCTCCCTTCAATCCAAACAGGTATTGTCTGTAAGACTCTAGCTGAGACAGCAGAAAAGAAAAACCAGAAGCTCTGATGGCAGGGACACTGCCCCTCCCACAACAGGTCAGGTTATTGTGCTGAAGAAACCTGTAACAGCAAAAGTCTAACAAAGTAAGAATGATATGAGAACATCATTACCTGCCATAATTTCTAGGGAGACATTTATATTTTTGAAGAAACACCTCTTTCCATTTCCTATATTTAAGAGGGAAAAAGAAGTAATCTGGGATAACATAACCTAAATAACAAAATATTGTTGAAAAGGAGAAATCAAGGAAGTAGAAGCAGCCACTGACCCACATAAAACTTCTAACCAAAATCAAAACTCAGTTGAGGCATGTAGCACACTGAGTGCAGTCACAAGCCCCACATGAAGATTTCATGAAGACATGGACTTCATAGGATTCTCATCTGGGAGAAATATGGCAGAGCTATACATACATGTAAGTAATAAATCTAACTAGGAGTACTAAACTCTAACTAAAAATGTAAACAATGATCATTATTTAATGTAGCACTCATTAAACAATAAACTTCTAAAGGAGGGATTTTTTAAAATGTAATTATCCTATTGAATGCTCTTTTGGAAAAATGCCTAATGTGACTATGTGTTCTAGGGAACTACTGTAGACAAGTTCTGTACCAAATGCAAATTGCAGTGAGCTGAGTTTTACATCTATAAGCTAGAATATACTCTTTCATCTTGAGGCTCAAATTGTGACAGTAGTTCTACTGAGAAACATCACAGTCAGTAAGGCTGTAATGAACAGTTTAAACACAGGCTGTCCATCTCCTCTAGTTATAGCAACAGGTTGGTGATTTCTGAGGGCCTCAGAGATCACCTACATATTCTATTAGCACATTTGATTTATATATGAATTTTTAACTGTATCTATGCTTCTTAAGTTCTACATGTACTCTATTCTCCATTATGCACTTCATTTTTCTCTACAATTCACCGATAAAATAATCTTTCTATTGTATATCTAATTTGAATAAAACTTTTTTCCCTACCTCTTTCACAAAGCAAAAAAGAATGTTCATAGCCATTTTATCTACTGTGTATTTCTTTGGTCCTGTGGTTACACTGACATCTGGTGGCACTAGAAAAGAAACTAGACTGCAATGACAAGTGATTTTTTTTTCTAGTGTTTTGAATTTATTCTATGTCACCTCAGATTTTATGTTTTTCTAAGACTTTACCTATACCCAGGACAGGAGAACTATTAAAGTACTATACTAACTCCACTGACAGCATATGTTAGTTTCAACTTTTCACTCTGACAAAGTGACTGGCAAGGATGGAGAATTATTTCAAGAATGTCACTGGGTAAGTAGGACTACCCACAGTTATTTATTTCATAATTAAATTTTATAATCAGAATGGTTATAAAGTAAGGGTTTCCCATCAAAGACATATATCATAATTTCAAACCACTCTCCCTATATATACAGATATGTTTCTATAATGTGTTTTGGCCATGAATCCTTAGTCTGAAATGTAGTATCTGATTGCTACTTAGAAAAATTTTTTTCTAAAATTGTAATGAAAAGTTACACTTCTTTCTTACAAAGGACCTCATGTCTGCCCAACGACTAACAATCTTAAAGATGTATACTGATGGGAAAAACCATGACCAAATGGACAAAATTCATTATGTTAGGAATATAACAGAAAGACTGTAGTCAGTACCCCAATCTACTTCTACATGTTGCCACTGACATGTCTCTGTTTCTGACAGAAAGAAGTCAAATGGGCAATTAGCCATCAGAGATCATATCCAGAAAAACACATCTTTCAATCACATTAAAGTCTTAGAAGACAAAAACCTAAAATTCCACTATTTTATTATTTTTCCATATGTCTCCCCACCAAGAGAGTCAAGAGAAATGTTTGATTTAGATAGCAGAGCTATAAAAGTGAATTCTACCACTTTCTATAATTATCCGATTCACGTTTTTGAAGTACTCATATAGCAGTAGTTTCCTTACAGGAGCCACTTCTGTATGATCTCCACAGTATGGCTTAGAGAAACAAATCATTACACTGAGGAGTCCCTATCAAAGAAAAAGTATCTGGCAAAACATCCCTCATCCCAAGGACCACTCCAGTGTTTAGGACTCTGCACTCTCACTGCCAAGGGCCTGGGTTCAATCCATAGTTGAGGAACTAAGATCCCACAAGTGTCAGCGTGGCATGGCCAAGAAGTAAATTAATTCATTAATTTAATTAAATTAAATAATTATTCAATTATGACCATGCAAGAACTCAAGGAACATTATTCCCATGGGTCCTTTCAGAGGACTCTGTTAAAGGAAGAATTTAGTTAACCAAACAAGACTGGAAAAACCATGACAAAATAACTGATGATAAACTTCTAAGCTACTGAACCACAGAACTATAAGAATAAAATAAAATGAAGGTATTAAGATGCCAGAATAGGAGGCAAAATGTTATTTCCACTGACAACGTTAATACAATATAACTAACAAAATTTGGCAAAGGACAGAAAAAAGAAAAAGAGTTACACAGGAGAATATAGGGATACTGATTTCTTCACTTTTAAAAGCCGGAAGAGTAATTCTATCAATCAAACATGACTAATAAAATGACAGATGGCATAAATACATTTAATTATATGAAGGTAACACAAGAAAGATAATAAATATACTAGCTTCAAACTGCTTACCTTAAGGAATGAAAAGATACAGTATTAAAGCATCGAAGAGTATGATATAAAATAATAAAAAGTTACATCAAGAAAGTAAATAAAACATGAAATTAACATTTTTAAAATGTAACTTTTTAGCGAACAGCCATACTTCAGACCTGAGAAAACTCAAACTCCTATTTTCAAGAACATGTCCTCAAATAAAAATGCTTAAGTTATAATCCTTGAGGAAGATGATTAATCTTTCCATTGAAAGATCTAAAAATAACTCCAAAGATTAAGTTTAATTAATATAATACATATTAAATATATGAATGCTAAACCTCAAAATTCATAGCACCTCAAAAAATAACTCTATGAATGATCAATAATCCATGAAAATACTACTGAAAAGTGAAATACAGGTTGGTTTGTTCAACTCTGGAGTATATCAACAGAGTCACAGTTAAAGGATAGGCCACAAGAGCTAAAGTATGACATATTTTACAATTCAATATTGAAACAGGCAGCCTCACATAACACTGTTTATAAAAAACTTTGTTCCTAATAAACATTACAGCTATGTTTAACGCTGAAGGTTACACAGACTAAGCAGAGACTCAGAAGAACAAAAAATGAAAAATAATCCATCAAAAGCCAAAACAGCATGTTCTGTGAGGTCGCAATGGGTTGGATTTGAGCCTCCCATTTATCAGTGCTGTTTTAAATATAGCAAAATAAAAAGAAAACCTATTTCCTATATAATCAGCTATATTTTCAGTTAAATCTACTATATTTATAAACAAGGGTATTTGTATTTCCAAAGCAGTTTTACAAATCTATCCTTAGAATATTTACTGTGTATGCATTTATGAGGCAAGGGAAGGGGAGTGGAGAGAGAAGACAACAGTAAAGAAAAGAAATAAGAGGTAGACTCCTTGTTAAACATAAACTTTAAATTGCATGTTAGCAAATGATGTTCTATAAGAACAATTTTCACGTGGAAAGATATGGAGAAGTTTCCTGAATTTGTGGGATTTTCTCATTTTAATTCTTACTGTCATCGAACTGAAAAGCTTCCTTCCAAACTCCATTTTATGAAAATCTTGGTGAGTTCTGTGTAGGAAAGATATTCCCATTACAAACAGTGGAGTAATAAATTTTCTAACTGTCTGCATTTAGACTTTAGTTCAGTCATAATGACACACCATTGATGTTGATGACTTTTCTAGTCACCTGAAAGTTTCCATAGTTCTGTATTCATTTTCTATCCCTTGATCCCCCAGTTTAGGTGTTAACTGGGCCACAGGATAGTTACTACAACATGCAAGGGAATATAGCTTCCCTTGGGAGGAGGGGTAACATACTCCAAAGTTTCAGCAATGAACAGTTTGGGAAGATAAAACTACAGATGGGGAAGGAAGCTATACTAGACGGGCAGTCCCCCTTTCTCACTTTAAGTCCAGTTGGTCCAACCACTCTTCCTTACCTAGAGATTATCATCTATAGCTTGGTGCAAACCTTGAAGTGTTCTGGATTTTGTTTTAATAAAAAAAACTCTTCCATTATAGATGGAAACACAGATCACTATGGTTATTTAAAAGAGGGAGAAAGATTCAGGTAAGTAAAGCACATTGCTGAAGTTTGTCATATTATTTATGGGTCAGAGCAGACACTAGAGCCCACAACACCTAACTAAACAAACACCTAACTGAAGAGGCACATATCCATTCTCTGTCGCTATGTTTTTGCAAAAGCTCAGGCTGTACTTTTCCTTTGCTCTTCCTTTTTTAAAAATACTCTACTTCCGGGCTTCACTGGTGGCGCAGTGGTTGAGAATCTGCCTGCCAATGCAGGGGACACGGGTTCGAGCCCTGGTCTGGGAAGATCCCACATGCCGCGGAGCAACTGGGCCTGTGAGCCACAACTACTGAACGTGCGCCTCTGGAGCCTGTGCTCCGCAACAAGAGAGGCCGCGACAGCGAGAGGCCCGCGCACCGCGATGAAGAGTGGCCCCCGCTCGCCGCAACTAGAGAAAGCCCTCACACAGAAACGAAGACCCAACACAGCCAAAAATAAATAAATAAATTAATTAATTAATTTAAAAAAAAAAACAAACAAAAACTCTACTTCCAAACAAGGACCTAATACAATTGATGCAGTACTTGAGCATGCAGAAGTACTCCGTGTACTATATATCCTTGGGCTTAAACTCTCTGCTTGAGTCAAAATATTTTTTGTATTAGCCAATACAAAACATAATTAGGGTGGTAGTTTGCCACCAAAGAAACTAAATAAATCCTATTACTAAAAATAAGTGATTTAAAGTTTTTCACTGGTGTGAATTGTCCTGGCAACTCTTCCTTCATTAACATAAAAAACAGCAATATCCTGAAATATAAATCCTGATATATCCTGAAATATAAATCACTAAAAACTCTGCATCTCTAATTTTCTCCAAATACTTATATAATAAGTAAGCACGATGCTGAATTTAGTAAATGGGACTATTATATTTTGAAACTCTAAACTAAGTAATCAAGCTAGCATTTCTCAAATAGTCCCATGGAATATTCATGTTTTTTGAGATATTCCCCCTAAGTGTTCCACAAATAAAAATAATATTAAGGTCAAATACATTTCAAAATGCTGGATTAAAGTTAAAACAAGTGATATTTTATAAGAAGCTATTTCAGAGACCTTCATTCTTTCATTCAACAAATAATTTACTGCATGCCTACCATATACCAGGCACTGATCTGAGTTTGGGAGATACAACAGTGAACAAGATAAATAAAATCCCTGCTCTCGTGGAACATTCTTTCTAGTGAGAGGAGTCAATAAACAAGGTAGCAAATAAATAAAATAATTGCAGCCAGTGATAAGAACTATGAAAATACTAAAACAGGATAACAGAGTACAGAGAATACTGCAGACTAGGTGGACACATAAAGCTACATGGCTACTAATTTTTGTTTTTCTACACTGGGGAATATAGAACATAGCATTTCCCAAACATATGTTGATCAGGACTACTTCTGTCAATGAACATCTATTAATAGCTCACTGAATCAATTCAGGAAATGCTATTCTAACCAATACACAGACAGTAGCAAGATCAAAACTTAAATACAGAACTTCTGATCCTAAATACAGTGTTTTCACACTTCCTCATCTGTGATAGTAGAAATAATAATAGTACATATGTTACAAAATCATGGTGAAAATTAAACAAGGTAATTCACGTAAAACATCTGACACAGGGTTTGGTACACATTCTCTGCTTAATAAATGTTGCTGTTACTATTAATACAGTACTCTGCACAAGCTATCCTCCTCTGTCATCCCAGGGTGACTTATTTTTCCCTCTTTTAATACCCTGAACACGTTATTTCTAACTCTTTTACAGGACTTAATTCCTTTTGTTCACACCTCTATGTTAGATTCCTTGAAGATAACAACTGGAATAGAGATTGCACTTAGCACGGCTTCAATGAAAGCTTAAGCTTACTATGTAGTTGTACAGAATACCTGAAGTGGGTTAAATGTGGATGTGGTAAAAAAAAAAAAGAAACTTTACATAAAAAGTAATCTCCCCTCTAGGAAATTCAAACCATATTACAGCAAGGCTTCCATGAAACATCTTCATAATAGTATATATCACATATTTAAAACACTTTTATAAATTAACATCACCAGTAATGGATCATTTTCTTCCTGATAAGATGAACTAAGATACCATTTCACTTCTGTGGTATTCCTGGAGAAAGGTATAACCTGTACTTTATCAAGAAAAAATATCAGACAAACCCAAATTGAAAGACATTCTACAAAATAAATGGCCTGAGCTCTTCAAAAATGCTAAAATCATAACAGATAAAGACTGAAAAACTGTTCCAAATTACAGGAGGCTAAAGAGACATAACATCTAAATATAATAAATAATCCTGGACTGATCTTGAACCAATTAAAAAAATTTTTTTTTATTTGCTAAAAAGGACATTAGTGGAGCAACTGGCAAACCTGAGTAAAATCTGTAGATTAAACAACAGTACTGTATCAGTGTTAACGTCCTGATTTTGATTATTTTATGGCAATTATATAAAAGAATTTCATTGCTTCTAGGAAGTTCACACAGAAGTATTTATGGGTAAAGAAGCTTTATGTCTACAATTTAATCTCAAAGGGTTCCAAAAAAATAATACATGGATAAATATATAAGGAGAAAAAATGATATAGTAAACAGGGCAAAAGAACAAACTTTGGGTGAAAGGTACACAAGAATCCTTTGTACTGTTATTTCCATAATTCTGAAATTATTTCAAAACAAAACACACTTGTCTAATAACAGAACAGAAAAAAAAGGAAAGATGGCAAATAATCATATGAAAAGATGTTCAACATCATTAGCAATCAGGAAAAATACAAATTAAAATCACAACGAGATACCACTAAATCCCTATTAAAATGACTAAAATATAAAAAAAGAAAAAAAGAAAAATTTGTCAATACCAAGTGACATGGTGAGGATGTGCGACAACTGAAACTCTCAAACATTACTGGAGGGGATGCAAAATGGGAGAGTCACTATATAAGAAACTTACAAATTGTTTTCCAAAATTAAACATACACTTACCACACGAACCAACAATCCAAAATATTAATTCAAGAGAAATGAAAACTTATATTCAAACAAAAGCTGTGTGCAAAAGTTTGTGGCAATTTATTCATAATCACCAAACACGGAAAACTCAGATGTCTATCAACTGGTAAATAGATAAATTGTGGTGCACTCATACAATGGAATACTACTTAGCAAGGAAGGAATGAATTACTGATACATGCAACAACACGTATGAATCTCAAAAGCATTATGCTAAGTGAAAGAAGTCAGTCTCAAAGGTTACATGTTGTATTATTTCATATATATTTATGACATTCTGTAAAAAAAAAACAAACTATAGTGGAGTTCCCTGGTGGCCTAGGATTCTGGGCTTCCACTGCTGTGGCCCAGGTTCAATCCCTGGTCAAGGAACTGAGATCCCACAAGCTGCACGGCACAGCCAAAAAGGAAAAAAGCAAACTACAGGGATGAAAACAGAAAACAGATCAGTGGTTGTCAGGGGTGAAGTAGGGGGAAAAGGTTGATTAAAAATAGGCAGCATGATGGAATTTTGCAAGGTGATGGAACTGTTCTGTGTCTTGACTGTCATTGTCATTACACATTTTTATGCATACATCAAAACTCGTAAAACTGTACACTAAAAAGAATGAATTCTACTGTACATAAACTTTAAGAATATATATTTTTAAATTTACAAGGAAAAAATTATTTTCATAGCTATCTCATTTTATTCTCAGCCCAATAAAGACTAGGTAGGTATTATTACTCTCATTTTATAAGTGAGGAAACTGAAGCATACAGTAAATAAATGAACATATGAATTACATGTGGCAGGACCAAAACTATAATCCAAATACACTGATTCTGTACAAATGTTTTATTCTGTTAATTTTCTCATGTTCCACTAAACTTTATGGGCCACAATGTCCCCGAAGACAAACAGGATGAAAGGGAGGGAGGGAAGCAAAAAGACAGGTATTAGAAGTATGCCCTTCAGAATTTGGCCTTTGTTCTTTTTAAAAAAATATATTTATTTATTTGTTTGTTTGTTTATTATTTATTTTGGCTGTGCTGGGTCTTAGTTGCAGAACGCGGACTCTTAGTTGAGGCATGTGGACTTCTTAGTTGCAGCACGTGAACTCTTAGTTACAGCATGCGGACTTCTTACCTGCAGCACGCAGGATCTAGTTCCCCAACCAGGAATCGAACCCAGGCTCCCTGCATTGGGAGCAAAGTCTTACCCACTGGACCACCAGGGAAGTCCCCGGCCTTTGTTCTTAATGAATTAAAAAACAGACCATAACTGAAGAAGTCTGAATAGTGATCCATATAGGCAACAAATTAACTGGCGTTAAAGGTTTAGCTCATGATTTCTTCCATAAAACATTCTTAATTTCTTAATGCTAAGAAAAAGCAAAAGCAAACATAAAACATTCACAGGTAACCTTGTAACTACTGCTACAATTTAAACTCTACCTGGTCTTCAGAACAACATTGAGAACAATGATAATGACTACAATTCAGAACAGGTTTTACAACTTTAAGTAAACATTTAAAAGATATTCCCAGATGCTACCACCCAAGGGTAGAAAACAAAGAAGAACCTTTAAAAATACCTTTTCGGTTTCAAAATCAAAGAAGTGACAGTATAATATTTGCCAGAGAACATACTATAAATACAACAGCTTTAGGGAAAATTTAGCTTAGTTTCTTTAGCAAAAAATAAAAGTAAAAAATAAAAAATTGTATCTGTACCACAAATAATATACTTCACCTAAAAACAGTGGTGTGGTTTCCTCTAAAGTAGTGGCATTAGGATCTGCCCCAGCTTCTAAAAGAATCTGTATGATCTTCCAATGTCCTTGACTTGCAGCAAGATGTAATGCACAGAAGCCCTCAAAAGTCTTTGTCTTAAGGTAGTTTTTAGATGAATCTATGACAGAATAAAAAACTATCAATTAGAAGGTATCACTTCTATTTCTTGGGATTAAAAAGTAAAGATTCCAAGAAGAATTTAATAAAATATTAAAAGGTAATTATAAATGGGAGGTCTCATAGTTTAAAACTCTCTAGAAAATCAAGAAAAAGTTCTACAAGGGTCACAGTATAAACAGCTTCCAGTAGTCTTAACACAAATTCTGCCCACACACTCATTTTCTCTTCTCTAATTTTTGGTAAGTGGGGGAAGGAGAGTAGCAGGAATTGAAAAGTAATTACACAAAAGCAAGATCCAAGATTTACTGAAATATTAATAAATTTGATTCTTTTATTTCTACATTTCCATGAGGAAAATGGTCTCACCTGTAGCATTACTTCCTTGTACTCAACTAATAAGATGAAGGTATTTAAAATACTCCTTTTCTAACCTAAAACTACATTCTAATCATTGGGGGGAAGCTAGACTTACTATTAAACCATGTGCTAAAGTTAGAATAAGTAAAATAACATGGTCCATCTGAACACAACTCTTAATCACTATGCTACACTGCCTTATTTATCTAAGGATTTCCAATATCTGTTATCATGCCCAGTATAACAGTGTAATATTTTCTTCACATGAACTAATAAAAAGTACTATGAATTATTAGATCACATATTGGCCACATAGAAGTACTTGTTCACAGTATGTTATAATTAATTGCAAGAGTTCAAGTGACCTTTTGGCAGCAAATGGTTTAATATAGAACGGCATGATTAACTGTCACTGAAGATCATTATTGTTCTTCAAGATAATAAACTTCATGAAATCTCAGTACCTGTTACACCAAACTGCCAATACAGAAGACAAGGAAATTTGTTATTTGTGCTAATACTTTATACAGAAAGCTAAAGTGAAATATATATACATATATATGCATATTAAATTTCTAAGTAATCCATACTTCAGCGTTCTTCTCCAACTTGAATGAAAAGGCCATGTATGACTTCTAGGCTAGATTCTGGATCTAAAATGAAGAGAGTAAAGCAAAGCCTTTCTAACCTTTTAAGACTCTTCCATCCTTTTTGTCTAGGCCCGAGCACCTTCATACTTTAGTACACTAATAAAAAGTATGTTTCAGGAATCTCTGGCAGTTAACTAATATTAGATGAATTTAAGGAGGCAGAAATTATATAATAAAAGACAATTTTATGTATACCAGCTGAGCCACAAGGGACAAGAGAATTATGAATCATATAAAACACAGGTATAGCAAGTATAAAGAATGACAGAAATGTCAAACTTGCTTTCGAAACTTTTAAGATTAACCCATAATAACAAGTTAACTGGTTACAGATATGAAGATGCTACTGTCATTAAGCAGAAGAGACCTCACTTCACTCTTCGAGACTAGAAATGTTTGTATGTCACCATCACTTTAAAATACCTCCTTACATGAAGCTGTATGCTAGCTAGACATTTTACAAAGTAGTCAGCTACCATTCCCCACTGGTAAATGTTTATGAACTTGAATCAACAAGAAAAGTTTAATTTATAATCTTTTTTAAAAGGCAGTGGATCTGAATTAAGTATGGACTTTAATTTACAAAAGAAGGGATGAGCCAGGGGAATACAGAAAACATTTTTGAAAGTGACCAATAGGCTGCATAGCCCTTTTGCTTCATTTTAGTTTGATTTTTCTAGTGAATCAAGTAACCAAATCTGACAGAATTTTGGACATTCGTTCCAACTACCCAGAACAACCAAACTCATGGAAAACTGAGACCAAAAATGTCACCACCTCCTAGAATAAGTCATATAGCTGCTTCCTACCCTCTGCAAACCCTATTTCCTATCTCCCTACCCCTACCCTAATCCTTGTGTATGCACTGCACATAAATTAGATTTATCCAAAATTTACTTCATAATAGTGAACTCTAATACAAATCGTGAGAAATTTTTATTTGACCATTTATATCAACTATTCACATAGTTAACTATGAGTGACTTACCCTCCAAAAACATCAAGCCTAAAAAAGAATAGTCATTAACAATGAAGGTGATACTTTTAACTTCTAAAAGGAAACATAGATGACTTAAATAGCCAGTTCAAACACATTAAGTCAAAAGCCTGCCTAATTTTATTCAGCAGCTAAAAGGAAAAAAAAATTATAACATAAAACTGATGTGGGAAGAGATAACAGTATATCTGGAATGAATTTTTTGACTAGAAACAAATATTCAAATTCATGCCTTTGGGGACTTCCCTGGTGGCACAGTGGTTAAGAATCTGCCTGCCAATGCAGGGGACAGGGGTTCGAGCCCTGGTCCGGGAAGATCGCACATGCCGGGGAGCAACTAAGCCCGTGTGCCACAGCTACTGAAGCCTGTGTGCCTAGAGACCATGCTCCGCAACAACAGAAGTCACCGCAATGAGAAGCCCACGCGCTGCAACGAAGAGTAGCACCCACTCGCCGCAACTAGAGAAAGCCCACACGCAGCAACGAAGACCCAACACAGCCAAAAATAAATAAATAAAATAAATAAAATAAAAAAAAAAATAAAATAAATTTATAACAACAAAAAAAAATTCATGCCTTTGTCACTAGAGATAGTTTGGGAATTCAAGCTATAGAATTAACTTCAAACAAATTCCGAAAACATGTATTTTTACATTTGAGGCATAAACTCTATTTTTCCAATATCTTTAAACATTCAAGTATAATAGACTCTAAAAAGCATTCATGATAAATTTCCTGTATTATGATTTGGAGAATTTAGCCTTGTCATCTCTCATCCCTTAAAACAAAACAAACAAAAAGCCACACCAAAAACATTGTGAGGATTACTTTCTTTCCCATCTATGAAGTAATGAGTTAGTAATTTTGATGAGCTATGGTCCCAAAAGTCTACCTTCTGAGTGAATGGTGATGGTAAGTACACAGGGGAGAACAATGTGAATGTCCATGATTAATGAAATGTAAATGGTGCACTGAGTGTCATAACATGGAGTGTTATATTCAAACTCAGTTTAAATTAACTGAATGTTAAAAATGTTTACTTTGATTAAATGCTGGAAGCATACTACAGTGGAAAAACATAGGCTTTAGAGTCAGAGAGAAATGGGTTCAAATCAAATATCCTGGTTTATTATATAACTTTTGACAAGTCAACTTCTCTGAGCCTTGGTCTTTTCAATAATAAAATGGGGATAACATGTTCTCAATAGCAGTTTTGCATATTTAGATAAATAATGTAATCAAGCATCTAGTACAATGACTGCTACAAAGCAGTGCTCAGTCACCATTAATTCTCTTCCCACACCCTGCTTCCTGAGTGTCACACTGTCTCATTTAGTCTCATTTACTGAGCTCCTCACTCAGTTGTGTGCTGGCTGTGTAAACTGGCTCTGAGGGAGTGAAAAAAGAAAAAAGAAAAGTTTATAGAATTGGTTTGTAACACTGGCTGATTTCTGTGGTGTAACTACTCCCACACGGCTAATCTCAACCTATGAGCATGAAGTCAACCAAATACAGAGCTGGAAAGAGATGTGCATGATTACTCTCTGTCCCATTACTCTGTTTTATTTTTTCCACAACACTTTTACCTTTTGAAATTACCTTGTTTAACTCTTTAGGTATTTATTGTCTGTTCCCACCCCTACCCCCAAAGGGAATAAAAACACTACGGCAAGGACCTTGTCTGTCCTGTTCTCTTCTGTGTCCTCAGCAAGTACAAAAATCAAACTAATTGGAAAGAGTCCCCAAATTCAGGAAACTGAAAAGTATTAAAAAAAAAAAAGACTAATTCAAGGAAAACACTCATACCCTCAATTTCGGCAGCACTGTTTCCTTTAGAGAAGGAATAAAAAATAAACATGACCACTAAGTACCAAATGCTTAAATTAAAACAGCAGACTACTTCTGCCACATCATCTAGCTTAGCAATAAAAATCGGCCAGGCACAAGCACTTCCATATAAAGGACAACATTTCTAAATGTCCAGCTGAAACACCTGGACATAATTCAGGTGTTTATATAACATATATAATTATATAACAGTTATATAAATTCAAGGTAGGCAATCTTACCATTCTTAATTAACACAGAAGCAGTTATTATACGGTTATACAAAGGTAAACAAATACTACTGTTAATAAGTCATGTATTACCATTTTTTTTTCTTTTATTAATCCAGCTTGCAAGCCCAGCCTCCCACACCCCGAATTTACTTTACCTGCACGAATTAACATCCGCAAACATTCTAGAGAGTTGTGATAAGCTGCTTCATGAATTGGCATCCATCCCCTGTTATCAGCAACATCAACACTATGTCCGTTTTTGAGCAGTTTTCTTAAGACTTTAACATTGCCTTCCCTGGCAGCAAGTCCAACCGTGGAGCATGTGTCAGAGTAAGCCTCTGTAAAATCCATTCTTTTGACCAGTCTACAAAACAAGGCAGAAAAAAAACACTATCGTCAATAAAACAACACTGCACTCCTAGATATTAGCAGATCACTGTGGACCTGTCTAGCATCTCTCATATAACTGCTGAGGAACAGCCTGAGGTGGAGATAGCAACATGTCAGGCCATAGCCTCTGCCAGTCTAAACCAGGAAGTCTCTCTGTTTGGGGGACTGGGCTTCCTTAGAATCCTCTTATTAAAGATATCAAGGGAGTTTTAAGTATTCTATCACTCCTTGTCTGAGCAGCTCCTTCCTGCAGGCTTCTGCTCCCATTCATACTCCAACAAAATGCACTCACTGGAACACTGTTGATGAGAGAGTGAAATTCCTTCAGTTAATCTCAAATGTATATAGTCTACTGTGCAGAGATGGCCATTTAACTACCAGCAACGCTCAGCCTCAAGAACTAATTTTATAGCCCTCTACAGGGAAAAGCTAAACCCAAAAAAGCCAGAAAGGAGTGGAAGACATTTTTTTTAAAAAACAAAAATAAGTCATAATTCTAGTTTTTATGTCCCTGCTGGTTCTTTCCAGAAGAAGCAAAACACTCAGGTTCTTTTTCCTTGATGAAACAGTCTCACTGACTGAATATACTAAAATGAACAAAGACCATCATAGATGGGTCCAGCTTTCCTACACTAGCCCAGAAAGTTTTTCACAGCATTATTAGCCTCTTCCTCACAATCACCCTTCAAAGTTCAAGTTCTCCTGGAGTCAGTGTCCAGTATAGCTCAGCATATGACTCTTACAAAGACAATTTCTTGTTAGTCACACTAAGAGGCAGGTTGGGATAAGACCCAGGATTCTCAGGGCAACAGTTATCTCCCAAAAGGCAGTCCCTCTCAGTAACATTTCAGTTCCATCCTTCCTCATAGTTTTTCTAAATATCTTAGGAGGTAAGTCAGGAAATACCAACAACATGTCTAGTCCAATACAGGTAAAAAACTTTCTAGAGTGATATTCTAAATAATTTAATTAGAAAGGGAGGTTTGAGGAAAGAGGTTAAAAGTAAGCACACAGCATTTCCTGTAGTAAATTTAAACTTATCTATGGTCATGTTTAAATATAAAGCTGTACCTGCAGAACCTGATTCTACAGAGAGCTAATATTAGCTATGAATTAATCTGATTAAATCAACCAGTCCATTACTAAGGAAGCAAAGATATTTATTACAGAACATTTAATTATTCAGTTAATAATTATTTACTGAGTACCAATTAAATGATCAGCAATGTGGAGGATATAAAGATGACATAGAAGTTGCAAGGAGGGGGAATGAAAAAGACACTGAAGGAGACCTTCAACATGGCGGAGTAAGATGTGGAGATCACCTTCCTCCCTACAAATACATCAGAAATACACCTACACGTGGAACAACTCCTACACAACACCTACTGAACGCTGGCAGAAGACCTCAGACTTCCCAAAGGGCGAGAAACTCCCCACGTACCTGGGCAGGGCAAAAGAAAAAAGACAAAAGAGACAAAAGAAAAAACAGAGACAAAAGAATAGGGACAGGACCTGCACCTGTGGGAGGGACCTGTGAAGGAGGAAAAGTTTCCACACACTAGGAAGCCCCTTCACTGGCAGAGATGGGGGGTGGCAAAGGGGAAGCTTCAGAGCCACAGAGAAGAGCACAGCAACAGAGGTGCAGAGGGCAAAGCGGACAGATTCCCACAGAGGATTGGTGCCGACCAGCACTCACCAGCCTGAGAGGCTTGTGTGCTCACCCGCCGGGGCGGGCGGGGGCTGGGAGCTGAGGCTCGGGCTTCAGTGGGCAGATGGGAGAGGACTGGGGTTGGCGGCGTGAACACAGCCTGAAGGGGCTAGTGCGCCACGGCTGGCCGGGAGGGAGTCCGGGAAAGAGTCTGGAGCTGCCGAAGAGGCAAGAGAATTTTTCTTGCCTCTTTGTTTCCTGGGGCGCGAGGGGGTTGGCTGCGTGAACACAGCCTGAAGGGGGCTAGTGCGCCACAGCTAGCCGGAAGGGAGTGAGGGAAAAAGTCTGGAACTGCCAAAGAGGCAAGAGACCATTGTTTCGTGGTGCATGAGGAGACGGGATTCAGAGCACCGCCTAAATGAGCTCCAGAGATGGCGCGAGCCACGGCTACCAGCGTGGACTCCAGAGGCGGGCATGAGATGCTAAGGATGCTGCTGCAGCCACCAAGAAGCCTGTGTGCAAGCACAGGTCACTATCCACACCGCCCCTCCTGGAGGCCTGTGCAGCCCGCCACTGCCAGGGTCCCGTGATCCAGGGACAACCTTCCCGGGAGAACACACAGCGCGCCTCACGCTGTTACAACGTCATGGCGGCCTCTGCCACCGCAGGCTCACCCCACATTCCGTACCCCTCCCTCCCCCGGGCCTGAGTGAGCCAGAGCCCCCAAGTCAACTGCTCCTTTAACCCCATCCAGTCTGGGCAGGAACAGACCCCCTCAGGCGACCTACATGCAGAGGTGGGGCCAAATCCAAAGCTGAACCCCAGGAGCTGTGCGAACAAAGAAGAGAAAGGGAGATTTCTCCCAGCAGCCTCAGGAGCAGCGGATTAAATCTTCACAATCAACGTGATGTACCCTGCATATGTGGAATACCTGAACAGACAACGACTCATCCCAAAATTGAGGAAGAGGACTTTGGGAGCAACTGTAGACTTGGGGTTTCCTTTTAATTTGTTTCAGGTTTTATGTTTACCTTAGTTTAGTATTTAGAGTTTATTATCATTGGTAGATTTGTTTATTGATTTGGTTGCTCTCTTTTTTTTTAATATATAGATATATATTTTTTCCTTTTTCTCTTTTAGTGAGTGTGTAAGTGTATGCTTCTTTGTCTGATTTTGTCTGTATAGCTTTGCTTTTACCATTTGCTCTAAAGTTCTATCCGTTTTTCATTTTTTCCTTTTTTTAAAGTATACTTTTTAGTGCTTGTTATCATTGGTAGATTGCTTTCTGGTTTGGTTGCTCTCTTCTTTCTCTTTTCTTTTTTAATTACTTTTTAATTTTTAATAATTGTTTAAATTTTTTATTTTAATAACTTTATTTTATTTTTTTCTTACTTTCTTTCTTTTTTTCTCCCTCTTCTTCTGAGCCATGTGGCTGACAGGATCCTGGTGCTCCCACGGGGTGTCAGGCCTGTGCCTCTGAGGTGGGAGAGCCAAGTTCAGGACATTGGTCCACCAGAGACCTCCCGGCTCCAAGTAGTATCACACAGTGAAAGCTCTCCCAGAGATCTCCATCTCAACACTAACACCCAGCTCCACTCAACGACCAGCAAGCTACAGTGCTGGACACCCTATGCCAAACAACTAGCAAGACAGGAACACAACCCCACCCATTAGCAGAGAGGCTATCTAAAATCATAATAAGGTCACAGACATCCCAAAACACACCACTGGACGTGTTCCTGCCCACGAGAAAGACAAGATCCAGCCTCATCCACCAGAAAACAGGCACTAGTCCCCTGCACCAGGAAACCTACACAACCCACTGAATCAACCTTAGCCACTGGGGGCAGATACCAAAAACAATAGGAACTACGAACCTGCAGCCAGCGAAAAGGAGAACCCAAACACCATAAGTTAAGCAAAATGAGAAGACAGAAAAAGACACAGCAGATGAAGGAGCAAGGTTAAAACCCACCAGACCAAACAAATGAAGAGGAAATAGGCAGTCTACCTGAAAAAGAATTCAGAGTAATGATAGTAGAGATGATCCAAAATCTTGGAAATCGAATGGAAAAAATACAAGAAACGTTTAACAATGACCTAGAAGAACTAAAGAGCAAACAAACAATGATGAACATAATAAATAAAATTAAAAATTCTCTAGAAGGAATCAATAGCAGAATGACTGAGGGAGAAGAACAGATAAGTGACCTGGAAGATAAAATAGTGGAAATCTAATATGGGAAAGGAAAGAGTCAATCAAGTCCAGGAAGCGCAGAGAACCCATACAGGATAAATCCAAGGAGAAACACACCCAGACACATATTAATCAAACTATCAAAAATTAAATACAAAGAAAAAATACTAAAAGCAGTAAGGGAAAAACAACATATGACACACAACAGAATCCCCATAAGGTTAACAGCTGATCTTTCAACAGAAATTCTGCAAGCCACAAGGGAGTGGCAGGACATATTTAAAGTGATGAAAGGGGAAAACCTACAACCAAGATTACTCTACCCAGCTAGGATCTCATTCAGATTCAACAGAGAAATTAAAACCTTTACCAACAAGCAAAAGCTAAGAGAATTCAGCACCACCAAACGAGCTTCACAACAAATGCTAAAGAAACATCTCTAGGCAGGAAATACAAGAGAAGGAAAAGACCTACAATAACAAATCCAAAACAATTAAGAAAATGGTCACAGGAACATACATATTGACAATTACCTTAAATGTAATTGGATTAAATGCTCCAACCAAAATACATAGACTGGCTGAATGGATACAAAAACAAGACCCATTTATATGCTGTCTACAGAGACTCACTTCAGACCTAGGGCCACATACAGACTGAAAGTGAGGGGATGGAAAAAGCTATGTGATGCAAATGGAAATCAAAAGAAAGCTAGAGTAACGATTCTCATATCAGACAAAATAGACTTTAAAATAAAGACTGTTAAAGAGACAAAAAAGGACACTACATAATGATTCAGGGATCAATCCAATAAGAAGATATAACAACTATAAATATTTATGCACCCAACATAGGAGCACCTCAATACATAAGGCAAATGCTAACACCCATAAAAGGGGAAATCGACAGTAACACCATCATAGTAGGGGACTTTAACACCCCACTTTCACCAATGGACAGATCAACCAAAATGAAAATAAATAAGGAAACACAAGCTTTAAATGATACATTAAACAAGATGGACCTAATTGATATTTATAGGATATTCCATCCAAAAACAACAGAATACACTTTCTTCTCAAGTGCTCATGGAACATTCTCCAAAATAGATCATATCTTGGGTCACAAATCAAGCCTTGGTAAATTTAAGAAAACTGAAATTGTATCAAGTATCTTTTCCGACCACAATGCTATTAGACTAGATATCAATTACAGGAAAAAACCTGTAAAAAATACAGACACATGGAGGGTACACAATACACTACTTAATAACAAAGAGATCACTGAAGAAATCAAAGAGGAAATCAATAAATACCTAGAAACAAATGACAATGAAAACACAACGACCCAAAACCTATGGGATGCAGCAAAAGCACTTTAAGAGGGATGTTTACAGCAATACAATCCTACCTCAAGAAACATCTCATATAAACAACCTAACCTTACATGTAAAGCAATTAGAGAAAGAATAGAAAAAAACCAAAGTTAGCAGAAGGAAAGAAATCAAAAAGATCAGATCAGAAATAAATGAAAAATAAATGAAGGAAATAGCAAAGATCAATAAAACTAAAATCTGGTTCTTTGAAAAGATAAACAAAATTGATAAACCATTAGCCAGACTCATCAAGAAAAAGCTGCAGAAATACAAAGGATCAAGAGAGATTACTACAAGCAACTATATGCCATAAAATGGACAACCTGGAAGAAATGGACAAATTCTTAGAAAAGCACAACCTTCCGAGACTGAACCAGGAAGAAATAGAAAATATAAACAACCCAATCACAAGCACTGAAATTGAGACTGTGATTAAAAATCTTCCAACAAACAAAAGTCCTGGACTAGATGGCTTCACAGGCGAATTCTATCAAACATTTACAGAAGAGCTAACACCTATCCTTCTCAAACTCTTCCAAAATATAGTAGAAGGAGGAACACTCTCAAACTCATTCTACAAGGCAACATCATCACCATGATACCAAAACCAGACAAAGATGTCACAAAGAAAGAAAACTACAGGCCAATATCACTGATGAACATAGATGCAAAAATACTCAATGAAATACTAGTAAACAGAATCCAAAGGCACATTAAAAGGGTCATACACCATAATCAAATGGGGTTTATCTCAAGAATACAAGGATTCAATATATGCAAATCAATCAATGTGATACACCATATTAACAAAATGAAGGAGTAAACCATATGATCATCTCAATAGATGCAGAAAAAGCTTTTGACAAAATTCAACACCCATTTATGATAAAAACCCTCCAGAAAGTAGGCATAGAGGAAACTTACCTCAACATAATAAAGGCCAAATATGACAAACCCACAGCCAACATCATTCTTAATGGTGAAAAACTGAAAGCATTTCCTCTATGATCAGGAACAAGACAAGGCTGTCCACTCCCACCACTAGTATTCAAAATAGTTTTGGAAGTTTTAGCCACAGCAATCAGAGACGAAAAGAAATAAAAGAAATCCAAGTCAGTAAAGAAAAAGTAAAGCTGTCACTGTTTGCAGATGACATGATAATATACATAGAGAAACCTAAAGATGCTGCCAGAAAACTACTAGAGCTGATCAATGAATTTGGTAAAGTAGCAGGATACAAAATTAATGCACATAAATCTCTTGCATTCCTATACACTAATGATGAAAAATCTGAAAGTGAAATTAAGAAAACACTCCCATTTACCACTGCAACAAAAAGAATAAAATACCTAGGAATAAACCTACCTAAGGAGACAAAAGACCTGT
>NC_041225.1:69499793-69527284 GCF_002837175.3 Physeter macrocephalus
TATGACATAATTCACAGCAAGATCCTTTTTGACCCACCTCCTAGAGAAATGGAAATAAAAACAAAAATAAACAAATGGGACCTAATGAAACTTAATAGCCTTTGCACAGCAAAGGAAACCATAAACAAGACCAAAAGACAACACTCAGAATGGGAGAAAATATTTGCAAATGAAGCAACGGACAAAGGATTAATCTTCAAAATTTACATACAGCTCAATATCAAAAAAAAACAAACAACCCAACCCCAAAATGAGCAGAAGACCTAAATAGACATTTCTTCAAAGAAGATATACAGATTGCCAACTAGCTAGTGGGGAAGCAGCTGCAAAGCACAGGGAGATCAGCTCATGCTTTGTGACCACCTAGAGGGGTGGGATAGAACAGTATGGAGGTTCCTTAAACAACTACAAACAGAACTACCATATGACCCAGCAATCCCACTTCTGGGCACATACCCTGATAAAACCATAATTCAAAAAGAGTCATGTACCACAATGTTCATTGCAGCATTATGTACAATAGCCAGGACATGGAAGCAACCTAAGTGTCCATTGACAGATGAATGGATAAAGAAGATGTGGTACATATATACAATGGAATATTACTCAGCCATAAAAAGAAACGAAATTGAGTTATTTGTAGTGAAGTGGATGGACCTAAAGTCTGTCATACAGAGTGAAGTAAGTCAGAAAGAGAAAAACAAATACCATATGCTAACACATATATATGGAACCTAAAAAAAAAAATGGTTCTGAAGAACCTAGGGGCAGGACAGGAATAAAAGATGCATATGTAGAGAACGGACTTGAGGACACAGGGAGAGGGAAGGGTAAGCTGGGACGAACTGAGAGAGTGGCATGGACTTATATATACTACCAAATGTAAAACAGCTAGCTAGTGGGGAAGCAGCTGCAAAGCACAGGGAGATCAGCTCATGCTTTGTGACCACCTAGAGGGGTGGGATAGGGAGGATGGGACGGAGAGGCAAGGGGGAGGAGATAGCGGGATGTATGTATATGTATAGCTGATTCACTTTGTTATAAAGCAGAAAGTAACACACCATTGTGAAGCAATTATACTCTAATAAAGATGTTAAAATAAATAAATAAAATTTGGGGGGATGTCTTAAAAAAAAGATGACACTGACACAGATTTTATCTCAAGTTATGTACTGTCTCACAGAAATTATAAATATATGTGATTCAAAATAGCAGAAAGTGCCATAAGAGAAGTACAGATAAAGAGCCATGAGTAGTCAAAGAAGGGGATAACTACCTCAACTTGGTGAGGGATATGAACTGTGCCTAAAAGATAAGGGAGGCTGTGACAATGAGATAACATGTAAAAGAGCATTTCTTGGGCAGAAGAAAAAATATAACCAAAATTATGGAAATGAACAAGCAAGGGTGAGTAAGGTTCAGTGAATAATGGAAACAATTTACTTTGGAAGGAGAATTAGGTAAAAAAAGAATAACAGTAAAATGAGGTTACAGAGGTAGCCAAACTATGGAGAATCTTGAATGCTAAGCTGTACGTTTTTTAATATATTACTTCTAGCCAAGGCCATTACATCCAAATTTCACGAAAAAGAACAAATCACACATTTTAGGCCTATTTATAAGCATATTCATCTAATAGAAGAAAACTTTTTTTCTACATAGGAAAACCACACACAAACACACATACAAGAATACTATTTCAAAGACATGAAAAACAACTTCAGGTAAAAACAGATAGGAATCCCCTTCTAAATTTTACTGGGTTTTCTCACAGTTACAAATAATGTTAACAGATACAGATTAATACACAATAATCTGAAAAAAATTAACAGAACTGGATAATATCTTTGCGCTTAAGGGAAAGAGAAGCCAAAAGAAATGTACTATAATAGCAGGATCGTTCTCTTCAACCTTTAATACCAACTAGTCAACATGAATAAACTGTTAAGATCTCCCTTAATAAAACCTCCCTATGTTCTAGACTAAAAAAGAGAGTACAGAGTCAAACAACAAAATACACACAATGTAATAACAAATATGTATGATACATAAACCTCAGCTAGACCTGAACTGGTAAACAAAATATCAGCTACAAAAATCAATTTTCAGGCAATTAAGGAAATTTGAACATGGAATACATATTTGATGATGTAATTATCGTTAGTATTCTTAGATGTGATAATGGCATTGTGGTTATCAGGAAAATGTCCTTATTCTTTGAAGTATTTAGCAGTGAAGTCTCAGCACATGCAGCTTATTTCAAAGGTTTTAGATTTAAAAGAATATAAAGAGAAAAAGAGTAAAGCAGCTATGACATAATGTTAATTATCGGATCCATGTGGAGAGTATATAAATGGTCACCATATTCTTTTTTTCTAACTTTTCTGTATGTTTGAAATTTTTCGAAAAATTTGGTGGGGAACTAACCATTCCAGGCAATGTGAAACCACAGCTTGGAAAAAATTAAAAGACCTGGTTATTCTTTTTTTTATATATAAATTTATTTATTTTATTTATTTTATTTTTGGCTGCGTGGGTCTTCGTTGCTGTGCACAGGCTTTTCTCCAGCTGCGGGGAGCGGGGGCTACTCTTCATTGCAGGTTCGCGGGGCTTCTCATAGCAGTGGCTTCTCTAGTTGCGGAGCATGGGCTCTAGGCGCACGGGCTTCAGTAGTTGTGGCACATGGGCTCAGTAGTTGTGGCTTGCAGGCTTTAGAGTGCAGGCTCAGTAGTTGTGACTCACGAGCTTAGTTGCTCCGCAGTACGTGGGATCTTCCAGGACCAGGGCTCGAACCCGTGTTCCCTGCATTAGCAGGCGGGTTCTTAACCAGTGTGCCACCAGGGAAGCCCAGATCTGATTATTCTTAAATTAAGTTTTTCTTTGTGACATTTTCCTGCTGATTTCTTAAGAACATAAATAATACTCCTTGAACCTGGATGTTCTAGCATTCTTCTATAAAGCTAAAGACTATGAAACAGAAATCCTCAAGAAAGAATAATCATTTGTTAAGGCTTCTGCTTTCACATACAGAAACACTGCATTGATGGTCCAAGTGAGTTTCCTAAACAGTATTTTGGAGCAGTAGCTCTAACCTTCAGATCAAAACACTTTTTAGAATACTTGACCTGTTGGATAAACTCATGAAAGCTATTAAATTTCTCCCCAGAAAAATGTACGCAGATCCCAAATCTTGTATACAATTTCAGGAGGTCTCACATATGGCTTCCAAAGCCTATACACGAGCTAAAAACCTTTGCCTAACCTTTGCCTACTCTTTTCTGAGTGACTCCTGAGAATACTAAAGATGAATAAGGTCGTTTCACGCAGAAAATTTAAATATGCAAGCAATTTTTGTTGAAATAATATTCAACAGCTCTTCTACAGGCACAAAACTTCTGTAGTAAACTTTTTGCTTTTATTCTACAGGTAGAAAGTTTTTTTTTTTAATGTAAAAATACAGATTACACTCCCTGCAAATCCAGTTTTCAAACCATAACAAAATGTCTTTCTACGCACCAACTGTGGTACCAATAAACAGCTCGTCTCCATATCTAGACCACACCAGCCACGATTCCCACCCTCTCTTCTTCCTCTCCGCATTTGAAAAACAGTAGACAGTTCCAATCTTAGAACCACAAATCCCATATAAGGATTGTGGGTATTGTAGTCCTCTGACCACGCGCACCTCAGGAAAGGTAGGGTGATTTACAGAGGCTGCTGAAAAATCCATTGCTTAGTTCAGAGGAAGTCAATGCTTCCGCATACCCTAAACAAGCAAAAATAATAATAATAATAACTGACTGAGCTGGCGTAGGAAAACATTCTTCGAATTTCAAGTCCCAGTGTGCTTTGCGTCCCCAAGCAGGGAGTGCACACTTTGCGCCTGCGCAGCCGGTTTCTTGCGTCCGGAAAGCTGTAGTCCCTGCCTGCAGCTCAGAGAACACGCCGAGGGGACAGCCGCCACCGCTACCGCTGCTGCCGCCGCCACCAAGGAGGAAGAGCAAGGGAAGCATGTGGGTTTTTGGTTACGGGTCCCTCATCTGGAAGGTGGACTTCCCCTATCAGGACAAGGTGGTTGGATATATCTCAGGCTACAGCAGGCGCTTCTGGCAGGGAAGCATCGACCACCGCGGGGTTCCTGGCAAGGTGAGGCGCCAACCAGTCCCCCACACTTACTGACCCTGGAGCACTGCTCCCCATCTCCTGGCCCAGCTCTGCGGGACTTACACCCCAACGGCCGAGTAAACGCATGAAATAGTTTATAATGCTGCTACCTCTCTCTGTGCACCTTCCTCGGCCACCTGCCCCCGACTCCCCTCTCAAACCAAAGGCAGTCCTTCCGAAGCTGCTTGACATGCTGGTGGTAGGTAGTTCTTGAAGAGGAAGAAACGTGGGCGTAAACTCGCACAAGGCTAACGTGCTGGGAGGGGACCCCATCTCTTGGCAACTACTGCCCCCCCGCAAAAAGGTGGGAAGATAAACCTTCCTGTCACCACGGAGTTGAAATACTAAAATCAACTAGCAAATTCAGCTTTTTTGCAATTAAGTTTATTGGCATTTCTGCATTCTGCCAGGCTTGAGTTTAAACGTGCATGTTATTTCTGGGGTTTTTTTAGTATCTTTCCAAAGGTTTTATTTTATGACACCTAAGGTCACAGAAGAACTAGTTTCCAAAATTACCTTACTTTGATCACGTTGGTTGTCCGGTACTTCCCAAGTTAAGTGAGTCACGCTTTGTTACCTAAACAGCAAAGTACCAATACTATATCCAGCATTTTTTTAAATGTTTTTTTCTCAGTGGTTCTCCTCTAAATTATAAATGCAAAATGTAAGTTCTTTGATCCATTTTTCAGTCAGCCATGCAGAGACATTTATCTTAATATACATGAAAAGAGAGTAACAACTCACTGCTTATGCAAATCAGCGTCGTTTTGGCTGCAAAACAACTAATCCATAAGGAAAACTAAATTTTGAGTAAATGATAATTTGGATAACTTGAACACTTATTATAGTTAACCTCCTAACTTTTAGAAGAGTACAAAGTGTTTAATTGCTTACATGTTCTCTAAAATACTCTGAGAGTTATATGAGCTTGATTACCACTTTTTTAAAAAAGAAATTAATATTGGCTCAAGAGCACAATATCTAAAGTGCTAGAAATCAGATGTAGCAAGAGACTGAGGTTAATTCCAAAGAAAGACCTGTAGTCTTGCATAATGGAAAAGGGAAGAGAGGAAGGCTGTAGTTTGCACCTGCTCATCAATGAGACATAGGATGAAAATCACAAAAAGTTAAAAGCTGTTCTACCTCAACTAGAGTTGGTGAATTAAGAATTTGGCTTTAAGGTAGACAGATGACTTGAAAACAGAGGAATGATTTACCACAAATGCACATTTACAGGCGAACAGAAACTTCATGGCCAAGGTATCTCCAAGAGTGTTATAAAATAATATTTAAGACTTTAAAGAACTAAGTTAAATAAAATGACTTTTGAGTTGTCAGATATGGGCACTTAAAACTGCCATTCTGAAGAAGAATGCCTTAACCCAGGCTTCAATTTCAATGACCAAGTATTAATTACTTACGAACACGGTTATATAGCATATTTTACTACTCTAGTCTCAACCAAAATGTTTGTTTGTTACACAGCATAATGAGTTATGTACACTGTCAAAACAAACTGATGATAAGAAACTGTCATGCCAATACAACAGTTCATGAGTCTTTAAAAAAGAAGAAGGTAGTTATAAAAGCCAATATCTCTCTTTTTACTTAAATATACTAAAATATAGGGCAGGAAATTTGGGGGAAAAAACTGCAATGGCTAATAGTTTGACACCTACTTTTATTTCAAGACTCCATCCTAGCATATTAAAGGAAAGCCTAAGGCACTAAACATTTTCTAAATATAATGTTCTGTTAAGAAAACTGGAAAGAACATTATCTTACTTCACATTTTTTATTATAATGGATCACCAGCCTTTTATAAATATTAACTGTCTGACAAACAAGAATATAAAAGGCTACAGAAATATCTAGCAAATTAGAATAACGTAAATGCTATATAGGACTATGTTTTTTAAAGAAACATATGCTCCTAGTGAGCATATGATCATTACATATGAAACGTGATATTATTAAACAAATGTTGGACTCATTTCCACATACTGCAATGTGACATTTGTAGGAAAAACACCAAACTTACTTTCTTTACTATATTATGCTTTCTTTTTATCTTCAATTAACTTTAGTATCTTCCTAAGTTTAATTAAACATCTCATTTATTTCTAACAAAACTGGCCAGTTCTCATCAAATTAAGGATTTATTTAAATGTGAAAAAAATTTCATATCAGAAAGAATACATATTTCAATTTCAAAAAGAGAAAACATTTTAACACAAGAGCTAATCATGAATATTTACTAAATCCCTCACTTTTCTAGATGTAGATCAGAAACATTACTCATTACCCAATGAAAGCACCCATCATGACTCATATTTCACAGCATACTCCAATCCCATTCAGCTTCCAAGACCCCTTCTTCAGTTTCAATACCCCCAAAAAACATTTAAGTGCATTTACAAATTTACATTCTTTCCCAATAATATATTTTATTTTAGGGACAAACAGCTTAAATTTTAGAAAATATTTCTGAGTAAATATATCAGGAGTGCCAACAGTCCATGTCTGTTTCATCCATAAGCAGTCACAGGGACAAATCTATTTTCCCTTAATGACTCCCTATATATGCTCTTTGTTTTCTGTTTCAATTGCCATCACCTACATCCAGGACTTTACTGCCTCTTCTCCTTTCAACAATTAATACTGAGTACTCACATGTACGTGGGAGACACCTATGCAAACAACAATACCTGATAAATGCTATAAGGGAAATGAATAAAAGGAGCAATGAGAGTTTAGAAGGAGCTGCTGCAAAGTCATCCGGGCAGACAGCCAAGCCTTTATGGAGAGAGGGGTGGGAGGATATCCAAGGGATTCTAAAGAAGGAAATGCATTCCACACTGGGAACTGGTATATCCAAAGATGTGAATGTCTGTAAAAGTTATAAATAATTCATTACAGCTTGAGAGGGAAAGTGGTAAGAAATGAGGTTTGTAGTTAACTCATGCAAAAGAATTTTTATTTTATCCTGTAGAATATTACAACCCTGAAAAATTCAAAGCACAGAAGTGAGTGGCCCAATATTTGCACCAGAAAGTCAATCTAGGGCCAAATAGAGAACAGTCTGGAGGCAGGCAGAGAAATCCCTAAGGAGGCAACTGAAGGATGAAGAGAAACCAGATTCAGAAGATAATCAGAAGATAGAGCTACCAAGAATTGGTGACTAGTCTGGTGAAAGGGGAAGCAAGGAAAGGTGGAGTGCAGAACTTGTCCCCTCCGCCACTAACATTTCTTACGCGCAGTCTACCTCCTTCGCACTTGAACGTGCATACTATATACTTTACCACACCCATCTTCCCAAAGCACTTCTTTTATTATGCCAGTCACCTACTACTCAAGTGCTACAGTAGCTCTTCATTTCCTATTTCTCCCAAACTTCAGTGGCTTCTTCTTTTCCATTGTCCACCAGTTTCAACTCCAATCTCAAATCTGACTCTAACCTATTTCTCCAGTTATGTTTCTGAATCATCTTCCATACAGGGAGGACCCTCTGCTAAAGTCAGACACTTGGCCTAGTGTAATCCTGCTTCTAGACCCTCACTCATAAATCATGAGTCACACTGCCCTTTTGCCAGAATTTTGTCTTTCTTTCTGACAACCCAAGACTCAGAATTCTTACTGCACTTAATAAATGGTATACATCATAGCCCTTAAGTATTCTCTACCTATTTCACATGTTAAGTTCATATTCCAGAATTACAATATAAGCTCTTGAAAGCAGCAATCAAGGTTTTATCTTCTCTACAGCACAGAATAGGTATTCAATAAATAGCTCCATATTCACTTTGATATTGAAGGTAACATGGCAATAGCTACATGACCCACACCAATATATGTATCCTCACTTTAGCATTATCTTAAATTGAAAATAAGTCAAGTATAAATGTCCAAAAATACAAGAATGTTTAAATTATAGTTCATTGACAGTAGAATACTATGCAACTATTAAAATGGATGAGAAGACAAAACAGGAAAATGTAATTAAATAAAAAACATAATCCAAAATTCCATGCGTTCCGTGATTATGAATTATCTATACAAATGGACAAAGACTAGAAGGAAATAGCAACAAGGATGACACAAATATCTGAATGATGTAAGCTCACTATGTGCCACAAAATAGGCATACAAGTAGGTAAAATTGTGGCTTACAACTCAACTTTCTCACTAATGATAACATGTCAGTAGACACACACTTTGGCACCAGGTAGGAATTGTATTTGAAAAGAAAAAAAAAATGCAAATTCTTAGACTGCTCCATACCTACAGAATCAGGAACTACCTCCAGATAATTCTGATCTACACTTAAGTTTGAGAACCACTTCCCAATAGGAAAGCACCCTGGAATGTCATGTTTTGTTCCTCAGTGAAACTACAGCAATCTTTTTTTCCTAAAGAGAAAAAAAGTGATCAGAACATTTATTTATAATTGCTTCTTCCTTTTGCTTTTCATTTTAGATGAGCCTTAGTCACATGTGTGTGTTTTTTTAATATATCCATTCTAAGTGAACATAATATACCTATTATATACAAATTAAAGAGAATCTTTTAGAAAGACCAAGATAATTTGGATAAGGTAGACTCTCTTAATTCATTTTAAAATTTATCATAAAAAAAGTACTTTTGAAAAAGTGCTTAGTATGAGCAAACAAAGTTAAAATATTCCACGTCAACAGTAAGTTGCTAATGCTCAGTTATTGAACTTTAATTCGGGAAAAAAAAATTTTTTTTTTTTTTACTTTTTTAAAACAGCCTGGAAGAGTTGTGACTCTTGTTGAAGATCCTGCGGTATGGTATAATTATTCTTTTTTGTATAGTCTTTACTCATAAAATGTTAAGATGTTTCTCAGTTTTAATAATCAATGAAATTTTATTAGCAGTCATCACAGACAATTTGAACTACACTAGAATTCCTCTCTGTATTTGCTGTATTTCTTTTCATCTGTTGGGAAAAGTTGGAATACAGAATACAAGGGAGACAACAAAAAACCAATGGCATATAGTCTCATTTTTCCTTTCTTGATAAGTTTGTTGACTGAGAATTTTGTGGTCTCCTTCGAAATTAATGGAGCCCGCCCTCAGACAGACTACCACTAAGAATCAAATGAAACCCTAAAGCTTTTCTCACATTTGCTAGGATTCTAATATTTCAGCAAAAATCCTAGTCATGAACTATCACTTTCTTTACTGCCTAATTTTATCAAGAGGACAAGAGATTTTTTTAAAAGTTTAGAGCACTAGAAAACTTTTATTTACCTGGTAGTTCTCTGTTTCTTAAATATTTTCAATCATTTTACTGAGATCCAAGTTTTATATTATGAAGTTAAATATTTAACTTTAGAAAGGACTTTGATATATAAAATCAAGCAGCTAGCAACAGCAGATGAATGGTGAAATTATGAAATGCTTTCATAACTTACATTAGGAAAAGCATCTATAAAAATGGCTTCAAACTGGTAAAACTCCTAATTAGAGTTAATAAAACCACTTTGTTTCTATAGAATGTTAATTTATTCAAGATGCTTAGCAACCTAAAGTTTAATAATCAAGTTAATAATTAAAGGTTGTCAAGAAACTAGAAAATCTGTGTTACAAACTATAAATCTTGCTTATATCACAGATATTTTATTAATACTACAAAGAATCTTTGCAGCTGAAGTACACTGCTTTTACTGACACTGTTCATGGGCTCTCTTGACAAAGAGGTTGCCATTTAGTATTCTGGATGGAGTAATTTACAAAGGATATTTGAAAGTTTAGGCAGTGAAGAAATGAACAAATAAATGAACCTATCGCCTTAATAGTTGATTACTTAATTACAGAGCTTTTAAAATACAGAACACTTTCTGCAAATAAGGGAACACCTAATATATAAGTGATGCTCAACTCCAGCTGAAGGGGGTTGGGGGTCAAACCCCTCCCAGCCAGCACGCCAACACTTATATCCAGACAGCCCTGAAGTAGGCTTCAGGGTGGCTACAACACTCCCTGAAGCAGTTTGGAAACTACTGCCCCTATACCATCAGTGAAATGTTTATGGATTTAAAGCTTTAGAACTATATTTAATGACTAAATGAAGACCTGGTATTTTAATTTCAGTCCCATTAGTTAAAAGACATAATTTGAAAAACTTAAACAAAGATAAATATCCTGGTATACAAGGAAATCATTTATTCAGATTGAAGAATGTAAAATGCTGATTTCCTTTACTGTTTAGTATATACCTGTTCAGTGCACACTAAGTGAAGCAAAACTGCACTGATTTCTAAGAATATACAAGATATTTTCTTACATCATAATATATCTTCACCTATTTTAGCCTTGTAAAAACTAAATAATATATTCTTTTCATTTTTCAACAGGGTTGTGTATGGGGTGTTGCTTACAGACTGCCAGTAGGAAAGGAAGAAGAAGTAAAAGCATACCTTGACTTCAGAGAGAAAGGAGGCTACAGGACCACAACAGTCATTTTTTATCCAAAAGATTCCACAACAGAACCATTCACTGTGTTGCTATATATTGGAACATGTGATAATCCTAATTATCTTGGTCCTGCACCTCTGGAAGACATTGCTGAACAAATTTTTAATGCAGCTGGTCCAAGTGGAAAAAATACAGAATATCTTTTTGAACTTGCAAATTCCGTTAGAAGCCTTGTGCCAGAAGATGCAGATGAGCATCTTTTCTCTTTGGAAAAATTAGTAAAGGAACGTTTAGAAGGAAAACAGAACGTCAATTGCTTAAAAAGACCTAATTGACTTTTCCAAACAAGCAGAGCTTTTAGTCTTCAGAGAACAGCATAATGGCATTATGATTTGTAAACGTGTTTACTTGAAAATCTTAGTTGTGTTTAATGTTGTAGTCAAGATATCATCTAAATTTATAGTTTAATTGCAAGTGGCCTGAAACACACACATATTCAAGACATTGGGGTATAGTTGAAGAAAAAATTTGTTTCAATAATATAATGATTTTCCAGCTATGTGATATTAAATACTTGCTCATGAGAAGTGAGTTCTTTAGAAAAATATGATGAAGGACTCAGTTCAGAACTTGTTTTTATCTGAATAAATATAATTCTGTTATTTCATATCACAGTACTATTTTGAAGTTGTAGAGAATTAAACCAAAAGACCAGTAAATATAATAAGGTTATACCTTCAATATATTCCCAAACATCAACCCTGTAATCATGGTTTAAAATAAATAACCTTAAAATAACATGTAATTAGAAACGTATGGTAACATAGACAAGATTTGGGCCTTGAATGTGAATCTCCTTATTTAAGTATTAAATGAAATCCTTTCCAATTTAAGCCAAAAAATAGCATTTTAATATAAAAATTTCCTTGGAATTATAGTGTACTATACCTCTCCATTTTTGAATAAATGTATTTTACTACATGGAAAAAACCCTTTCAGCTAGAAAAGCACAAATTATACAAATCATGTCTACCAACAATGTAGTCTAGTCTGTCACTCACTTTGTATTAATTTTATACTGAAACTTAAAAGAAACAAAGATGGGCTATCTGATATTACAAATTAACAGAAACATATAATGAAAGTTTGCTGTTTGAAATGGTGTTTAGAATTGTAATTTTTTAAAGTAAGAAGTGGCATTACCTGATCATTTGCTACACAGCTTTTTTTTTTCCTTCTTACATCTTGTCACCTAAAGGTATCCACTAAATAGTGTTGATGATGCTACTCAAATAGGAAACATATATGTGCATTATTAACTCATGTAAAAGTAACTTTGATTCAAACTAATCAGATTATTTCTTATTATAGGTGATATCCTTCTCAACAGGACAGAGTCTCTCTGTTATATAGTCAACATGAAAATAATTTCAGTATCACATTAAGTCTAATGCAAAACTAATAATTAGTACAAAAGTTTTTCATGTAAAATAAAATAAAGCTGTCCTACATAGTAGGAACAGTAGTCCTTTTCAGGTTTTTTAAAATCTGTTAACACATTACTTGATAATTTACTCAGCTACATAACTATTTTAAATATTTTCCAACATTTTCAATATTAGTTTTCTAGAAGGCATTTCACTTTTCCTGTACAACAGGAAGAATACTAACATTCATTAATGAATACATCGTAAGGATGTACTAGGCACTATACATAATCATCCTCTGAGCATGTTTCCATAGTAACTTGCACACAATTACACATCTAGTAAGCAGCAGAAGTCCATGTCTCTGCTAAAGCACAAGATCTTTCTACAATATATTTAAAAATCCACTTGAATTTAACTGTCTTTACTAACCTGCATCTCTTTTTCAAGAGGTAAACAAGATTTAACTTTTTGTGTAATGACATAGTACATGACTTGTTACATAGAGATGTTAATTTTGATAGATGCATACAGATTTCCACAATTATAATGAGCCTATCCAGGATTCACATGCCATAGCTCAGAATCACATAGGTGTATTCAGAGATCCAGTCTTAGTGACTCTTCTACCATTTAATATATAACTATGTTATGAAATATCTAGGGAGAGGGATTACTTTGGGTTCCCCATTTATATGACTTTCTAGACTCTCAGTTAGAAGTTAACTAGAAAATACACATGTGGTATACCATCAACATTTATAGGGAAGCCATGATCCAAAGAGCCCAGGGACAGGGACCTATCATTTTCACTGGGATGGAGAGAAACATGACTAAAATGGAGAAGATAAACAATACTGAATTAGAGAGAAGCTAGGGTTTGGAGCCCACAAGCTAGTAAGAATCATAAAGGTACTAAGCTATCTAGAGCATAACATTTTTGTTAGCAAAACTGCAAGTCTCTTTATAGCCCTTGGACCTCACTTTCAAAACAGTCTCTCTCATTCTGCCCTCATCACACACCCATAACTCAGACTCTCATTCCTCAGAGAATAAATCTTATTAGCTAGGTGTTCAGTTTTAGGAATTCAAGAAAAGTATGAGTGTAAACCCTACACAGAGAAAAGAAACTTTTAATGTAAATCTCTAATGGAGTAGATTTTTTAAAGTAGGTCTTTCTCCTCCTACTCCAGGCCACTATTATATTTCCTTTCCCCACTCCCAAACAAATAACACATTCACTCTTCAGTCTACCAAGAACTGTAAGCACAGTCTAGATACCACCTGCATACATAAAAAGTTATCACTTAGGGAAACAAAGGTTGCTGTGATGTCAACTCTGAATATTTGAAAGCATGAAGGTGATCTATTCCTTCAAGACTGATTTTAAAACATTTTATAGTCAACATTTTATTCTATTATATTAGATTTCTCTTTTCCATAAAAACATATCTTTTTTAAATTATAACTTTGGAACAGTTGTGAATATCAATGTAAGCATCATCCTCCTGTAATTTACATCCCTGATTCTAAGTCAGTTATATGATAAATGTGCTTAAAATTCCCTCTCATCATGTCACGTCGAAATCTACATATCAAATAGGGTATTCCAATTATGCCTATCTTTTTCAACAAAAATACTGTGACTATATTTTCTATGAATTTATTCAGCTTTTAACGATCTATTTTTATGAATTTCTAAAACTTTAAAATAAACTCACTCTAGGCACACATTAAAAATTCCAAGATTAGTAAATGATTTTTTAATCCTGTGGCTACTCTTCTAAGAATTTGAACTCCTGGGCTTCCCTGGTGGCGCAGTGGTTGAGTCCGCCTGCTGATGCAGGGGACATGGGTTCGTGCCCCGGTCCGGGGAAGATCCCACATGCCGCGGAGCGGCTGGGCCCGTGAGCCATGGCCGCTGAGCCTGCGCTTCCGGAGCCTATGCTCCGCAACGGGAGAGGCCACAACAGTGAAAGGCCCGCGTACCGCAAAAAAAAAAAAAGAATTTGAACTCCTGAAAAAGTACTAAAATTATTCTTCTAAATGTCAAATTTATATGATGAAAATTAGCTTTACTGAATTTCAGGGTTGTTTAATTCTTCTTAAGGTTCATTTTACCTTTCTAAAATATTATATAGTTCAGTACCAATTTCTGGGTAGTTTTATTTAACTGTACTGAACCTCCCTGTCTTTATTAATGGTTAGCCAACGCACATACATCTGGAAAAACCACCACTTAACCCTACAATTTCTTTCACTCTTCTAGCTTTCCTATCCTTTGCAGGAATTTTTAAACTACAGTGTTCTATTTCCTTATCAACTCATTTCAGTGTCCCTCCAATCTAACTTTACTCTGCTGTACTCCACCCAATCTGTGTACTCTCAGGTCTCCAATGACCCCTTTCTCATTCAACCCAAAGATCTTGGTCTTTCATCCTTCTTTACAACTCTGACGCATCAGACACTAGTGACCATATCACTAAGGCCAAAAAACCAGAACATTTCGTTGCATTTCTATTTACATCTTTGACTACTGTTTATCAGATGCACAAACTCATCGAATCCTAGGCTTCAATTACCATCTTTATTTAGAAAACTTCCAATCTCTAGCCTACTTCCTCAAACTCTTTACAAATCTATATGTCTTATATGTAAGGTACCTCCAGTTGAGCTATATAAACACCTGAAACTTAGTGTATTAAAAACATAATTCATCTCCTTTCCCAAAGAAAAATTTTGTCCCACATTACTTCCCTGTACATGATACACATTAAATGTTGAACAATGGACAGAACAGAAAATACAACAAACAAGTTTAAAATATCACCAATTCACAGGCTTTTGCAGAAAATATTTTCACAATTTTTACAAAATGTAGTTGTGTTCCTTGTTTATAATAAATTTTAGCATTTTATTTAAAGTTTTATATAATTTTATATAACTCAAAGCCAAGTGAGCAGGGAAGCCCTGAAGCCTATCTGTGATATGACTTAAAACGTTACGTGTTGGTAAGACCTATCCTTCAAGTATGAGCTGCAAGGTTTCTCAACTAAAATATAAGAACCTTATAATACAGCAAGAGCAAGAGTTTCTTACACCTTCTCCTTGCCTCCAATCTTATTTCTTCTTTCCAGCACATTCTCTTCTCTGTACTCAGAATTATCTTTCTAAAATATGAAACTAATCTAGTCAGTAATCAAAATGCCTCCCAGGGCATACAAAATAAAGTTCAAATTCTTTAATCTGGTATTCAGCTACATACAACCTGGTGTCAGCATATTTGTCACATTTCACTTCCCACTAGTGCACACCCCCCATGTTCCAGTCACACCATCCTCCTCAACCATTAAGACCTAGCAAAAAAGAGGGACTAATGATAGGTGGTAAGCAATCACTATGCAGCACGACTACTAAGATTAAAAAGATAGCTCCCAGCTATCAAGAACCACATTTGGTGGAGAGACACACAAGCAAGCAAATCAATGTTACTTACCAGAAAGGCTGGGACATAAAATACAACCAGAATAGAGACAAATTGTTAATTCAAATTGTTAATTCAAACGAATAAGATCAGAGAAAGCTTCACAGAAAAAAATAAATTGTTGCTCATGCATCAAAGAATAGTAGTTAACACTTATGGAGCACTTACTATAAATGCCAAAATCTATTCCTAGTACTTTACACATATTATTCCCCAATAAGAGACAAAAAGAGTTTAACTTAAACAAACATTAATAATAACTATCATTGAATACTTACAACATGTCAGGCACTGTGCTAAGCACTAAAAAGGAACAAAATGGAATTAAGGCCTTTAATTTTGGAAAAAAAAAACCAGTGAGAGATGGCAGGTTTTTCATTTTGTACCTCCACTGGTAAGTTTTAACCTCAATGGGATTCTTTCCTGAAACAGGATAAAGTTAAAAGAATTTTTTAAAAAGATTCATTTAATTACCCGTATTCTAAAGTCATAATTTTTAAAAATTTAAACAGATGTATGTTTTGCCCAATATTCTCAACAACATTGATTGATTTATTCAACATATACCTATCAATTACCTACTTTGTGTAAGACAAACTAGGCATATGCATTTTCTTCCACTTCCTAGCAAAATCCCACTGAAGTGCATTCATGCATTCTGGAAGGAGAGCAGATGGGATTATATTGAGGATTAAGCCAGTGCAGAGAAAACCACAGTCTAGAACAAACAAGCAGGTGCACCTATATGCATGTGTACACACAAGAAAGCTGCAGCCATGCAGAAGCCACTCCTGCCAGCAGGGTCTGAATAGCAAACCTAGATACAGCAGAAGGGGGTTGTAGGACAAAAATCAGGATTCTTATAATATGTATATTATATAGCCAAGCCAAACCTTTTATCTCACTCCTTTACACAAAGAATGTCTAGCAGCAACAATGCTGGTTTCCAGCTAAAACCACAACTTTTTTAAAAAAATTTAACAATCTACCCTGAAAGCATTAGAACATCTTCAAGCTCCACAACAAAGCCTTCCTTACCTGGGCACAGGGTGGAGGGAGAAGAGGAAGAGGCAGCGGTTTTCCTGCATTTCACCCATGGACTCTAAAGTGAGGCACAACAGGTGATACCCTGCTCACTTACAAAGAGTTCAAGAATCCTTTGTTGTTGTTTTTTTTTGAATTTTTGAGGAAAAGCAAAAGCACAAAAGGGTGAAAATAATCAACTCACCTTAAGGAAGCAGAGCTTTTAAATTTATAAATGTTTAAAGTTTGTAAGTGCTATCCTCAAAGAAATTCATGAAGACATTGCATCTATTAAAAATGAGCAACTGGAAACTATGGACACAGGAAAAAAAAGAAACACTGATGAAAGATATTCAAAAAGGAGAAATGACAGTCAAAGGAAATAGATCTCTTGAATTGATCTTCCATATTACCTAATTTGTTTTCTTTTTGTCTTTTTTCTCTCTGTTTGGAAGAATCTATCTAAATGGTATTCTGAATAGAACAGAGAAAATGAAGGAGAACAAAATTGAAGAAGTGAACAAATAGGACTCATGGAGTGTAATGAAGGATAAATGAAAAAAGATCCACATCTAGAAAGAAATACTCTCATAAAATATGATAAAACCAATGATAAAGAAAAAGAGTCTAATAAAACATTCCAGAGGAAAAAGTATATTACTTGCAAAAAAGATGCAGAATCAGACTGGCTTTAGTATTCTCGTCAGATATACTAGATGGTAAAAGGCAAAAGAACGATGTCTTCAAAGTTTCAAGCAAAACCAAATGATTGAACTATGAATTCTATTCCCAAACTATTAACTGAGAAGGCAAGATAAATACATTTGCATATAGGCCTGGGATAATTAAATTACCTGCTTTGTATCTTTTCCCAAAAAAATTACCTGTAATTAGCTATACCCCAACAAGCTGGGAGGGAAATGTGAGATAAGGAGGACACGGAATAACATAAAACAGTAGATTTAACCCAGGAGAGTTACCCCAAAAAAATAAAGATAGATAGATGAATAGACCCAATATAGATAGGCAGATACGCAACAGACTTGGAAAGCAACTAGTGTAAATTAGAACAAAGTGTTTGAGAGCTCAAAATATATCTTCAAGAACAAAATGGATTCATTTTAGCAAATACAGTACTAATTTTAGGGAGCTAAAAGGACACTTTAAATGGCAGAGGATTAATACAATTACATTTCTTTCTCTGCAGTTCCAATTACACCTCTTGATTTTATACTGAATTGAACTTGCGTAAGTACAATATTGTAAAGTTTATAGGTTTTCAATGCTTGAGAATCAACCTATAAACAAAGCACAGGGCTTCCCTGGTGGCGCAGTGGTTGAGAGTCCGCCTGCCGATGCAGGGGACACGGGTTCGCGCCCCGGTCTCATGGCCGCTGGGCCTGCGCGTCCGGTGCCTGTGCTCCGCAACCGGAGAGGCCACAACAGTGAGAGGCCCGCGTACCGCAAAAAAAAAAAAAAAAAAAGCACAGAAAAACTGAATAAAGTCACAGAACGTAGATGTTATAAACATATAGTAGTAGCCAACTGCAGAAGCAGTGAAAATGATAATAAAAGCTAACACATATTACGTATTTAATATGTAATTAAGGCACTATGCTGAAAAAAATCTCTGAAGGCCAAAACTTTTCTCTTCATTTATTTTTCCCAAAATGTGTATCCCAGTCCTCTTAAGTCTTCTTGTTACCACAGAGTAAATTATATTTAAAGGAGTGATTGGAGGGGAAAAAAGATCAATATTGGAAATTAACAGAAAAGGTCAATTACTATCTTAGGCAGCCTCTGGAGTAATTAGTGTTAACCTCAGATTGCATACCAGCTGTTAATTTGAACAAATGTCTTTATTTTTATCGGTTTTGCCCTTTATATCTCTAAATGAGAAAGTATTATAGAGATCTGGGATAACTTTTAACTCAAAGCCCAAGTGGTTGGTTCTCATTTCTGTCTCAGAAAAATTTCAACTGGAAAAAAAAATTTACAGTTTTATTCAGCCATATTTTATAACTTGGCACAGATATACAATTTTATACCTGTGTATGAATTATATTAGAACATATTAACCTCTCTTGTGTTTCAGTTTCCTAATCAGTAAAATGAGGAAACAATAAAATCTAACTTCTGAGGTTATTACAAGGAATAAATCAATTATATAAATTATATCTCTAAAACACTTAAAATAGTGCCTGGACACATCTATTAAATGAATGAAATACATAATAAAGTTCAATCTTCATAATAGTTTTTACATCTCACATTTGTTATTTTCTCCATTTTAAAGGTAAGAAAACTGAGCTCTCAAGAGGTTAAGTAATGTGCCCAAGGTCACACATGTAGGTAGGATCAGAATCTCACTAGGCTAACTCTTGAGCTCCTGCTCCTAACCACCACACTATTCATTTGTACAGAGTTTGCATATAATTATTCAGCCATTGCCTTATTATTAGAAAATCAGATATCCACGGGGGTTTTTGCCATTACAGCTAATGCCACAATGAATTATCTTTATACATACATCCTTATGTGTCAGGGCTTTTGTATTTAAAGGAGAAAGTCCAAAAAGTAAAATTACTAGGCCAAAAGGTTTGCATATTTTTAACTTTAATAATTTTTAACTTTAAAAATTACTAATTTTAAGAAGTTTATTATAGCAGGTCTATCTTTCCTTTTACAGTATCTGGATTTCCTGTCTTACTAAAAAATACCATCCCTACTCCAAGTATATGAATATTCTCCTAATTGCTTCATATGGAAATATCTTTAACTCATTTACAATTTACTTTTTTTTTTTTTTTGGCAGCGCTGCCCGGCTTATGTTCCTTGACAAGGGATCGAACACCGGCCCTCAGCAGTGAAAGCGTGGAGTCCTAACCACTGGACCGCCAGGGAATTCTCACAATTTACTTTTTATGTAATTTATGATAAGGTGATCTAGTTGGTTTTCCTATAGATGAATAGCAAACTGCACTATCAGCATTTATTGATTAAAACATCCTTTTCCCACAAAAGTGAAATGACACCCTTGTCACATATTAAATTCCTTATGTCATTCCCAAGCCCCCTTTCTATACTCAAACCAAATTATTTTTGATCTCTATGTCTTGGGTTCATGCTCTTTCATCCACTTAGAATAGACCTCTCCCAGCTCTGTAAATCCAATTCCTACCATCCATTAAGGTCCTATACAAATGCCGAGACTATCTTATTGGTTTCCACGCTTCCTTCTTCTCATCCCTTGCTAGAGGTAATCACCCCCTCCTTTGAATGTCTGCAATACTTTATCTGCACAGTACTTCTCTAACAACACTTCTCACTTTTAATATAATTAGTTATTTACAAGTCCTATCTCCCTTCCTAGGTGGTAATATTTTGGTGGACTTGATCTATATCTAAGTCGTTTTTTTCATTTTTTTAATATCTAAGTCATTTTTATAGCACCCTTAGTACTTTGGACAGTGCTTCCAAACCACATTTATTAGATGAATAACTGCACAACTTTCTTGATCTCTCCCCAGATCTGTAGTTCTGCAGCTAATTGAAAACTGTCATATTAAGACTAACTCCCTTGTGCGCAGAAAAGCGTAGTTTTGCCAAATAAAGGGGAATTTTTCTGGAATCCATGGAGCAGAAATTTAAAATAAACAGAATTTAAGATTGTGTATTCTGTACCATATTTACATGAGAAAAAATCAAGAGACTATTAAATGAAGTAATTGACTATTTTTTCAAAATAATTTCTAGGCGGGGGCTTCCCTGGTGGCGCAGTGGTTGCGCGTCCGCCTGCCGATGCAGGGGAACCGGGTTCGCGCCCCGGTCTGGGAGGATCCCACATGCCGCGGAGCGGTTGGGCCCGTGAGCCATGGCCGCTGGGCCTGCGCGTCCGGAGCCTGTGCTCCGCGACGGGAGAGGCCACGGCAGAGGGAGGCCCGCATACCACAAAAAAAATAAAAAAATAAAAATAAAAATAATAATAATAATAATTTCTAGGCAATGATGGGGTTAATACAGATTCAGGACAATCTTCTACATATTTACATTCAAAATTCTCTATGATGATAACTGCATAATGATGACATCAGTGCGGGGTAAGATTAAGTGCCTTATGGAATCATTAAAGATACAATGCAAACAGGCATTATAGGAAAAGTAGGTGTTCACTGCACTGCAAAATTTTTAGAGTGCTAGAAAGGTCCCCTGCTTGCCTCTAAATATCTTCCCACTCAGTGAGCTAATGCCTAAAACTTTACCGTTAATATTCAAGCCTCTCATTTAAAAGTCTAAACCAGTGATGCTCAACCATGGGCCATTTTGCCTGCCAAGGGACATTTGGCAATGTGTGCAGACATTTTTGGTTGTCACCACTTGGCTGGGGAGAGGGGGGAGGGCGAGGTTGCTACTAGCATCTAGTGGACACAAGCCAGGTATGCTACTAAACATTATACGACGCACAAGATAGCCCCTCACAACAAAGGATTTTCCTGGCTCAACATGTCAACATTGCCAACGTTTTGAGAAACTGGTGTATACTCTGCTGAAATGCAAAAACAATGTTTTTAATTTAACATACACATAAAAAAGCCTCCACTTCAATCCAATCAAGGCTTTCTTCCCCTCTGCTCCTCCTCCATGCTGTCAAATCCAGTGGTTACCTGCTTATCCTCATCTTCCACAACTCCTCAGCAGCATTTACTTGACTCAGCTAGCTGGTCTTTCCCATGGTACACTTCTTTCTCTTGACTTCCTTGATATCTCAGTTTTCTGGTTTTCTTTCTGCTTTACTGGGCACACCTCCCCAGTCCATTTTGTTAATACTTCAATGCTGTTCAGTATCTAATGTTGTAATGACTCATCTTCCCTTTGTTATCCTCATTTTTTCCCTAAATGATGTCAGCCAGAATCATGGCTTTCAGTATATCTATATGCTAATAACGCCAAAATTTATAACTCCAGCTCTGACCTCCTCACCTGAGCTTCAGGTTTATTTAACCAATGTGTTAGCTCCAGTTGGATGTCTAACTGATATCTACAACTTAACATGTCCAGTAAATCAACTATACTCCAATAGAAATTTTAAAAATTAATAAAACTTAACAAATCCAAAACAGAACCCTTGATTCAGAAATTACTACTATTGTAATCAAACCACATATGTAAGACATTAACAACTGGGGAAATCTAGGTTTGATTCTTGCAACTATTATATAAGTTTGAAATCACTTCAAAATAAAAAGTAAAACAGACAAAAACACATGGTTCCCATCAGTCCACATTCTTTTCTTCCCTCTTTCAGTAAACTGCACCACCAGTTCCTCATAAAACACATCTAGACATCATCAATTCATCTCTGTAAGAACATGTCACATCTAATCCACCAGCAAAGTCAAGATGCTGTAGCTGAAAAATATATCCAAATTAGGCCACTTCTCCCCATCTCTACTGCTACCAGCTTCCTAACTGGTCTCCCTGTTGCCATACTTGCCCCCTACATTAGTTTCCTAGGGCTGCCATACAACTAAGACCACATGCTGAGGGCTTAGTTGCTCCATGGCATGTGGCATCTTCCGAGACCCAGGCTTGAACCCATGCCCCCTGCATTGGCAGACAGATTCTTAACCACTGTGCCACCAGGAAAGTCCCAGGTCTGGGGGTTAGAAGTCTGAAATCAAGATGTCAGCAGAGCCATGATCTCTATGAAACCTCTATGGGAGGATTTGTCCTTACCTCTTGCTGACTTCTGGTGGTTGCTGGCAAACTTTAGCATTCCTTGGTTTGTAGACACATCACTCCAATCTCTGCCTCCATCCTCACATAGCATTCTCTCTGTATGTCTGTCTGTGTCCAAATTTCCCTCTTCTTATAAAGACACTAGTCATTGTATTAGGGCCCATCCGAGTTCAATGACCTTATCTTAACTTGCCATCTTCAAAGACCCTATTTCCAAGTAAGTTCACGCTCACAGGTTCCAGGGGTTAGGACTTCAACATATCCTTTTGGGGAACACAATTCAGACAATAACATTCTCTATAATCAATTTTCCACACAGCAACCATAATGATCTTCACGAATGTACATCAGGCCACATTACTCTCCTACTTACAGATCTGTGTCCAGCTGTCCATCTCCTACCACTTTGCTCTTACACTCCAGCAACATTAGCCTTCTTTCTGTCCCTCCAACACACCAAGCTTTTCCTGCTGTTAATTGCTGTGTGGCTTCCTCTTCACCATTTCAAGTCACAACTCAAATGTCACTTCCTCACACAAGTCTGACCATCTACCTGAGCAGCATATCCCAGAAGCATTCTCTTTCACACAACCCTAGTTTCTAAGCAGCAGTGACCACTACCAGAAATTATCTTACTTGTTTTTTATCTGTTACTTGAACATAAGCTCTATTGAGGCAGCTTCCATCACTATAGACCCAGAGACTAACCAGGGCAGACAAATATTTTTCATTTTTATTTAGTCAAATACATCTCTTTTCCTTCATGACTTCAGGATTTCCTATCTTACACACCAAGATCATTGAATTATTCTCCTAAGTTTTCTTCTATTGTTTTCTTTTTGTTGTTCATTTAAATATCTAATCCATTTGGAATTAATCTTGAACTGAATGTACTGAATTAATCTGAACTGACTGCCTCTGTTCCTCTAAGAGAGCACTAATCTCCTGCTGTTGATTCCATCCCACACTATCTGCTGACTACACCGAAAAGCCCTAACAGAGCATCTAGAAGGATGGTGCTGAAAATGCACTTCCCCACCTGCCTTATGAACTCCTATAAATCCTTAAAACCCCAATTCTAATGTCACCTCTCCTGGGAAGCCTTTCCTGTCCAATCTCTGCCCTTCTTTATATCTTCACTCTAACATCTCTCTACTGTATAATCTACAGTACCTGCCTCATAACATATATAAAGTACTTACACTAGTACACGGAAGAAATGCTATATAAATGTTAACTGCTTTATTATATCACAATAGGTTACCATTATTTGTCTGTGTAATCTCCCTTGTTAGACCATGAGAGAAAGAGGACAGAGACCCATTTATTTGCCATTTACCAATCCCAGTGTTCGCACACATATTAAGCATTAATAAGTAAATAAATTAATGAATAACACTTCAATTCTGGAAAAAAGTAATTTTCTTTGATGCTGCGGATTCCTTTTGTTTTAAAAAAGGAAATTTTTAAAACAAACAATAGAAAAACAGACTGTTCTTCCTGCTTTTTGATTTGCCTCAAATTGCGCGAGGGGGGGACGACGACACACGAGGGACGACACAGTCTTTAGCAGATCTAGCACAAAGGTCTAGCTTTTCCCACCTCCAGAAAGACAATGACAGGTGCTCTAGAACTAACACTGTATAACCCATTATATTAGAGATGAAAACAACGGCTTTTTTTTTAAGATGGGGAGGGGAATCCACAACTTTTTGTGCTTTTTTGAATAAAGTCAGAGATATCTGAACCTCATGTGAGTTCATAACCTCACATTCACCTGGCCCTGAACCTCACATAAAGCAACTTATCGGCTTCCTTAAAAAAACAGCAACCCAACACTTCAACTCTGGGATGAAAGAGACCCCCGTAAAGCAAAAATGTAGGGGCTTTGCTATCTAGCTGCCCTTCCCACAAGGAGATTCTCCGTCTAGGCCACCCTCGGAGAATCGCAGTATTCTTATACGGGGGGTCGACAGGTTTCCTCGGCTCGGGTATCCCCGAAACCACGGCTGCGGAGACTGAGCCAACCCCCGCCCAGCGTTAGTCAGGAGCTGGAAGTAGTGAGGTGACCGCGGCCCACAAGCAAAAGAGGCGGAGAGAAACTTCCAGCGGGAAAGATGAAGTGTACAGATGCTACGTGCGGAAAAAAGGAAAAGCAGCGAGACGGTAGAGCAGTCAGGAACACCGCCACTTCTCACTTCTCCTCGCCACCTCGAATTTTCTCATCTGAAGACCAGCACCCGCCCTGCTCACACTCTCCTGTAGCTGCTCCATGAGGGCCAAGCCGTTGCCCAGCCGGTGGAGAGCCGCGCGGGTGGCGGAAGGGAACAGCCGCCGCCTCCCGGACTCACCTGCTCTCCGTGCCGCCACTTCGCCGCCGCCGAAAGGGCTGGTCCGAGACCCGGTCTTTGCGCGTCCGCTCCCGGGAGGCCGCTGCGTTCGCTCCCAGCCGCTAGACTGCGGTTGCGTGCGACAAGATAAGACCGGCCGCCGTCCCGGCTTCCGTAGGCGGACGGCTCGGCGGCCCCGGATGTTGATATACCGCCTGCCCCGGAAACGGTGGCGGGAAGTCCAAGGGGGCGGGGGCGGCGTTGCTGGGCTCTCCGGAAGGAGACGTGGCGGCTGTTGGGCCCCGGGCAACCTGGGTGCTTGGTAGTCCCGCCGCCTCCTCCTCCTCCTCCTCCTCCTCCCTCTCCTCTCCACTGTGGGCCGGAGGAGGTTGTGGCAGCGGCTGGAGAATTCGGCGGCGGAGGATGGAGGAAGGAGGCGGCGGCGCGCGGAGTCTGTTCCCAGGCGGGCCGCTGTTACTGGTACTCTGCGGTCTCCTAGAGGCGTCCGGCGGCGGCCGAGCGCTCCCCCAGCTCAGCGATGACATCCCTTTCCGAGTCAACTGGCCCGGCACCGAGTTCTCTCTGGTCAGTGCCCTCGCGAACCCGGTAGCCATCTCTCTTCTTCCTGGCACTTAAGGGTTCGGCCCCTTCCCTCAGTATTCTGCGTTTTTTCCCCCTAGAACCTCCTCTGCGGGCGCATGCCTCCTTCCCCAATACAAAGCTTCATCGACCTCGCATTCATTCATTCAAACAGCAAGTGTTTATCAGACACGTTCTGTGGATGTGCCCTCCGTGCTACGCATTCCGGGATCCAGCGGTCACCTGCTCTCCCCTTTAAAAATCTGTTTCACTATATCTTACCAACACTCCTACCCTGTGGAAGAAGCTTTTCTAGAACCACGTCAGGCGCACACATTTGTCTTCTCTTTGGAAAGTCTTCTGCAGCTCTTAACTCCACCAGCAGCCTTCTCTCCTTCAAGTATTACACACCCTACCTACACAACCAGTTGTACTGCGGATGTGAGTTCCCTCTCTCATATTCGTTCTTTCTTCCTTGTATACACACACAGTACATATACGCACAGCTCTTTTTCCTTTAGAGTTGTTTCTGAGAGGGCTGTTTGGCCTGTGAGATGTTAACGACGCTCTATGCAGAATATCCTTTACAGTTTTGATGTACTACGACTGTTATTTAAGATTCCAGAACATGAGATTTTATGATCGGTTTTCCAACATTGACGAACATATTTATAATCTCAAAGTAATGAATATTTGCAGTTCTTCTTCCTTTGGGGAGTGGACTGCTGAGAAGTCTTGCTATCCACGGTAGGCCAATAAAAATTGGGCTCTTGTGATACTTACCGTATGGTAATTAATTCATTTATTTCAAATGGAAGGCGGGGAAAATGCAACAGTTCCCCCCCCCGCTCCGCCCTGCAGAATTTTTTTAAAATTCTTATTCCAATTACCTGCAGTCGTTCTACTTGAAAGACTGTTTTAGTATATTGTTCTATTACTATTTCACTGAAACGTGAATATGTGATACTAGGATGTCTGCACAGAATGTCCCAGGATAACGGATGTCATCAGTACCACAACAGACTTCTATTTGCAGATGTTAGTTTTTGCTAATATTTCACGCCTGGTTTGTTTCTCCACCTGTCTTCAGTTCTTCCATTCTGGTAGTTCAGTGGTTCTTAAACCTAAGTATTTCTCTGGGAAGCCAGATTAATCTTTGCATTAATGCCAGGAAATATTTTTTTAATTAATTTTTATTGGAGCATAGTTGGTTTACAATGTTGTGTTAGTTTCTGCTTTACAGCAAAGTGAATCAGTTATACATATACATATATACACTTTTTTTAAGATTCTATTCCCGTATAGGTCATTACAGAGTATTGAGTAGTGTTCCCTGTGCTATACAGTTGGTTCTTATTCAGGAAACATTGATATGTTAAAATACTTATATGAAAGTTTGTTACAAGTCAGATATAACTAAGAGGCTTGGGATAAGAATATTTTAGTCCAGCCTCTGTTATTATTTCCGAAGAGCACACTTGGCATGAACTTGGCAAATGTTTAAAGAATGTGGTCATTAAAATTTTTACTCTTGCACCTGTGTTTTGCTTTTTTTTAAATTAGAAAAAGGCATGCTGATATGTGGCCCTAAAGATTTACTGACCTATATGTAGATGACTAAAACTAGCCTTTTTAGAAGTTACTACCAAATCGTTCAGTTTTCTTTCTGGCACTGGTGTTTGCTGGCTAAAAAGAGGTTATGGTAGAAGATCTCGGTCTTAACATACGCTGTACCAACCTTTCCTATATCTAAGAATTTTATTTTGACATTTTATTTTTAATTTTCTTTGGCAATGAAGCATAGTCTAAGATGAGCACATTTGAAAATTTGGGGAGAAATTTTTTTTCTTTTCTTTTTTTAAGTTTGAGTTATTTTGAGAAAAATCTAGAAACATTTTCCTATAAGTTGGCAAAAGATCTGTGGCCCTCACACAAAAATAAGCCCCAAGAGTCATTATCATTGATCTTTTGATTTTTTTTTTTTTTTTTTTTTTTAGTATTTTTCTAATCTCAAGGCTTCCCTTCCCTACTTTGTGTAATTGAAACTACAGGCCTCCACACCTGGCACTGTCATTTTGTTTTATAGGCCAGTTGGATGGACATTTGTGTGTAACTAAGCAGCTGTATGAACTAGGATAAAAGTCTTTATCTCTCTACCACCTGAAATTGGAAGGGACTTGATTAGAAGATCTGAATTTTCTTTATCTTTAAAATTCTTCTGTGGGCTTCCCTGGTGGCACAGTGGTTGCGCGTCCGCCTGCCGATGCAGGGGAACCGGGTTCGCGCCCCTGTCTGGGAAGATCC
>NC_041225.1:69527790-69540839 GCF_002837175.3 Physeter macrocephalus
AATTCTTCTGTGCTTTAAATCATCTTCCCCTTCAGATAAATCAAAATAATACATAATCTTTCAAATTTGCTTAGAAAAGTATTAAGCACCAAAATTGTGTACATTTTTAAATGTTTACAATAATTAATGATTATGATATTCTTTCTTTACTGGTTTTTAGCAGTCAGTTTTGTTTTTGTGTATATTTTCCTTCTGAAATATCATCTCTGTGTCATTAAAGTGTTCGATTATTCATTACTTCACAGTTTATGAATTTCACCAAAGGAAAACCACAAAATAAGTCTAATTTTCTTTCTACTTCTTTTGTTAGTATAGAAATGTATTCCCACTCAGAAACTTTCCCCAGACACTACACTTGGGAAAAATGGTGACCAACTCCATGGTTCGAAGCATGTTATATACATTAACAAGTAGTGCCATTGAGTTTATTTTACAGCCTCTCCCAGGATAGTTTTCTCTCTCATCCTCTATCTTAATTCCTCCAGACTTATGTCAAACATTAGGAATTTCTCCGCTGCCAAGATACTTTTTAAATTCCTTAACCTTAAAGACCACACCCCCTTGATTAGTGTCATTATATTAAAATCTGATTTTTATCAAATCACTAATCTTACACTAGAAATACTTTAAGGTGTTAAGTTATATAAAACAAGTTTTTTAACACTATCTGTGATTCTGTGCATTCATAATTATATTTTTTTAAGTAAAAACATGTTTTGCAAAATCAGAAGGAAGCATTTTAGTAGTAGATCAAAAAAATTTTTTTAACTTAGAAAATCACAAAAGGTTAACTTTTCTCCTGTAATGTCTATTATTAAAAATTAAGGTAAAGTTTGTTAAAATGTTTACTTCGTGATCCCAATAAGTGATGCACTATTTCAGCAAAGAGTTTTCAGATAGAAGAATTGCCACTTGGTCTGTTTTATTGAAGAAGAAAGTATCCCTTCCTAAACTAATGAAAAATTAATCTTTGCAGCAACAACAAATCTTCAAATAAGAATAGAGATGGTTTCTACTTCTGTTACCTTTTACCTAAACCTTAAAAGCGATAGGCAGAGGAATGAATTTCTTCACATAGACATAAAACCCAAGATTAATTACAAAGAAGGAATTGTCTTCCTTTCTTTGCCGTGCCTCTAGACAAGCAGTTTCTTTTTCCATTGTTAGCATTGTGGTAAATATTTTAGTAAATGAGTCAACATTGCTGTAGAATCCAGTTCTGAATATTAAATTGCAGGTACTTCACAAATAGAGAGGATTAGATTTAAGTCATATGTTACTGTCCACCTTCCCTACAGTACAGGAATGATTTGACAAGACTTCAGGCCATCCATTGCTAGCTAAATGAATGTAAGTCATGCTTTGTACCAATCGCTATGATATATTCTGAATATATCCGAAAAATACCGAGAGACATTATAAGTGTTATGTCTTACAGCAGTTTGTTGGCTCAACTGAATAAATGTTTCTAAGGATCCCTTTATCACAAATTTGGCTTTACAACTCTGACTTTCAAATCTCTTCGATTTCTCTCTTCACTTGTGATGATCTTTTAAATAAGGATCTTTGGCCATAGTCCAGGAGTCTATATAATAATCTAAGAAAATGTTAACAAAAGCTAGTTCAAACATGTTAAAACAGTTAAGGGCACACAGAATATGGAATCAGTCAGCTAGGGTTCATGTCTGGGCTGTGCTACTTACTGGCTATATTACCTTGGACAAATTATTTAAGCCCTGGGCATCAGTTTCCTTTTCGGTGAGATGGGTACAATGCTTGCTTCAAGCATCAATGAGACAATAAATGTAAAGAACTTAATTTGGTACTGTCATATAACTAATACAGCTAGTATTTACTGCTGTGTTTTGTTTTGTTTTATTGTCTTGGGAAAACATCTCCTAATTTGTATTTGTGTTTAAGATAACATCAGTTTCAAGTAGTACTGGTTTTATTATAGTTAGGAATTGTTTTTGTTAAACTGAGAAAAGAGCAGAGGTATGTAATAAGGGTGCTTCTTTCCTTGCCAGGGATAGCCAAACAGTATAGTGGGTTTACAATGCTGTAAGAAGAGAAAAGTTAAGAGAGAATTGAATTGTCAGAGAACACCTCTCATAGATTTTGAAAACTTCTGCCTTAGTAGTTAGTGACATATTTGCTATCACAAAGCAGAGATTTCTTTTTAGTTAAATAATATCAGTTATATTAATTGAAATGTTCATTTGAATTACACTGGTTCATTTTGATTTGTGAATTTGTTTGGTTTTATACTGTAGAACACTTTAAGGATAGTTTTGTTGATATATACCATGAATCAGCAAACTATACCTTTGGGCTGGCCCACTCCAAACTTTATCTTTGTAAAGCTATTTGTTTGTTTTCTCAGAATACAACCATGCTTATTCATTTACATATTGCCTATGCACTTACTTCCAACAGTGCAGAATTGAGTAGTTGCAGTAAAGACCATATGTTATCCAAATATGAAAACTAGTACATTATATTATGTTCAGGTGTCCCATCCAACAGAATTGAGAGTATGTTTATAAAGTGCTGTAAATTCTCATATATAGGTGGTAATTGTTAATAGGAGTAATAAGTATTCAGTGATGATGTATCCATGAACATTGACGCCTCTTAATGCTTTTAATCTGTATTATAACTTCAGTCTGTTGCATTACTACTTTTTTCTTTTTACTCCGGACTTTATTTTTGTTCCTTATTTTCTGTTACATTGTAACACCGGAATAACGTTTGTCACCTTCATTTTGTCATGAAAAAATATGTAGAATCTTTTCCCTGCCTTTGCAAGTATGTTTAAAAATCCTGTTGAAATGATGAAGTAGTTTGACCTGGGACTGTAAGTTAGTATAGTTCAGTTTAATCAGCTAAAGCAATGTACATTGTTTTGTTCTATTTCTAGCCTACAACTGGAGTTTTGTATAAAGAAGATAATTATGTCATCATGACAACTACACAGAAAGAAAAATATAAATGCATTCTTCCCCTTGTGACAAGTGGGGATGAGGTAAGTTTTTATAGATACATTGATAATCCCTGTCACCAAAGATATTTATTTAAAACATTGCAACTCCATGCCTTAAAATAAAATTGAGTGACAGGTTTCTCAATTATCCTGTCTTACTATAAATATAGTAATCACTTTTTTATTGAAGTATAGTGATTTACAATGTTGTTAGTAATCCCTATTATTCCTGAATTCTTTGATTTTTACCGTTCAACTTGGAAAAACTAGCAACCAATTATTAATGTTTTAGATGAAAATCTAACTCCACACATGCTTTCTTTTATAGAAATGAAGGTTTTGAAACAAGATAAAATTTTAAATGTGTATGTGACATTTTTTATAAAGAATTGCTAATAAGTAAATCTATAGGTACCTTGTGCTTTCTCACTACCTTAGCTCATGCCCGTTTCTTCCTCTTAAAATGCCCTAACTGCCTCTTATCCATCCTTCAAGGCAATTACTTCTTTCAAGATGAAACATGAGAGGCAGCATGGTAAAATGGAAAGGACACCAGCCTAGGAGCCAGGAGGCTGAGGTATAGGCTATAGTTAGCTGTGGAACCTTGAGCAAATTTGAAACTCAGTTCCTCCACTCAATAAATTTATTGAGCTAATTACATAATATTTTCACAATCTGTAAAATGGAAGTATTAAACTCAGTGAGTTTAGGTTTCTTAGGTTTTGTTCAGACTTGAAATCTGTGAAAGACAGTTATCTCATTTTGTTTTAAACCTCCTTAAGACACAAATACACACATATGCAATTACACACATATTTACGGCATTCAAGTCTGAAATGTAAAAATATATGGAAAACTGAGAAGTATATTAAAACTTTCCAGTGTATTCTATAAGATTCAGCTCTTCTGAGGCTTTCATAGATAGAATTTGTTTGGATACAAGCATTTAAAAATTCTGAAGTAGGTTTATAAGAATTGTTCAGGAAACTGATACTTAACCTTTTTCTAAGAGAAGAAAAAATGGAAGATTATTCTGTGGCTCCATATTTTATACTTCAATTCTTTTTTTTTTTTTGGATTATAGTTGATTTACAATGTTGTGTTAGTTTCAGGTGTACAGCAAAGTGAATCAGTTATACATATACATATATCTACTCTTTTTCAGATTCCTTTCCCATATAGGTCATTACAGAGTATTGAGTAGAGTTCCTATGCTATATAGTAGGTCCTTATTAGTTATCTATTTTATATATAGTAATGTGTATATGTCAATCTCAATCCCCCAATTTATCCCTCACCCCACCCCTTTCCTCCTGGTAGCCATAAATTTATTTTCTATATGTGTGACTATTTTGTTTTGTAAATAAGTTCGTGTGTACCATTTTTTTTTTTAGATTCCGCATATAAGCGATGTTATATGATAGCTGTCTTTGTCTGGCTTACTTCACTCAGTATGAAAATCTCTAGGTCCATCCATGTTGCTGCATATACTTCAATTCTTTTGAAAGAAGTGACATGCCATAGGATCTTACTAAAGGTTTTGACTTTTTTCCCCCTTTTATTTCCAAGCATTTGTGGTTTGACCAATGAGTTAATACCTAAACAGCAGAGTTGGGTGAAGTTCCAGAATAATTGTATTAAACTCTAATTCTTTCATAGGAAGAAGAAAAGGATTATAAAGGCCCAAATCCAAGAGAGCTATTGGAGCCACTATTTAAACAGAGCAGTTGTTCCTACAGAGTATGTATTTTATGTTCACTTGATAACTAGAAAATAAATTTCCAGCAGCCAATAGGCCCTTGAAAATAATTCTCTGTTTCTTTTTACTTTATTATGTTGTATCACATTTTAAGTTAGTTGTAAAACTAAACTGTTGCTTAATAGTATTTTGTTCATTTAAATTCCTGTATAGTATATGCAGCAAACACCCAATAATATCAATTATCAAATAATATCACCAAACTGCTTTGAATGTTTTTCAGATCAAAAGAAAGTTTCCTTATATACAATTTTAATTAAAAATGCTCATGGTTATTTTTTTAGGCTGTGTAAAAAATGATCCCTTGGCCAGGTGTTTATTATAGACCTCAGGTGTATTTAGACCTATTTCCTTCATAGAATTTTCACATTTAGCTAATTAGTGAAAACAATGAATAGGCTTCAGTAATTTCATATTTTCTGAGGCATAATTATAACTTTCATTTAATGAAAGCTTGCTGTAAATCTTCAGAGAAATCTTCAGTTGCTTAAAATATCAGAAAGGAATTCAGTTGAGTTGTGTGGCTTTTGTACATAAATACATCCATCTGTCTTAGATTGAGTCTTATTGGACTTACGAAGTATGTCACGGAAAACACATTCGGCAGTACCATGAAGAGAAAGAAAGTGGTCAGGTATTTTTTCTTCAAAATATGAAATATGGATCATTATAAAGTGAAAACTTTAATAATGAGATGGATGGTTTTAAACTGTATTCTTTAAAAATGTATTTGCCAAATACTTAACTACATTTTTATTTTATTTTTAAATATAGAAAGTAAATATTCACGAGTACTACCTTGGGAATATGTTGGCTAAGAACCTTCTATCCGAAAAAGGTTTGTTTCTACAGAGTGATTTAGTAGTAATGCTGGTATTTGGTTTAAAGTATATGTTCAAATTGGAATTTAAAAGATTTTGTTGGAGACTGTATGAATTTTAAAACACTAAAATAAACTTCTGAACAATCCCATAGAAAACTTTTTCAAAGAGATCTTTTCATTATTTTCTGTTTTAGCAAACATTATGCTTTTTTTTCTACCTATTAATAAATTTTTTAAATCTGGTAAGACATACATATCAGTGTTATATTTATACAGTGTTAGTCTTTTGCTTGGTTTAAGCAACTTTTTGTATATGGAAATAGACATGTAGATGTATCCCTCAAATTATGAAATATTTTTATTCATCTATATTATTCAAATTGGTCAACTCATTTAAGATTAAACCTTTCACTGAGATAAAAACACTTCAGAAGAAAACTGTCACGGCCAGTTCTTATGCCTCAAATAGAGTATTTCCTAGATAAAGATGTAATGATTAAATATGACTTCTTTCAAAAGAAACCATTTCAAGGAATCTAGCTAAAAGTATGTGTATGTTTTGGGTCTTATTTTTATTTTTATTTTATTTTATTTATTTATTTATTGGCTGTGTTGGGTCTTTGTTGCTGTGTGCAGGCTCTTCTCTAGTTGCGGCGAGCGGGGGCTACTCTTCATTGCAGGGCTCAAGCTTCTCATTGTGGTGGCTTCTCTTGTTGCAGAGCAAGGGCTCTAGGCACGTGGGCTCAGTAGTTGTGGAGCACGAGCTTAGTTGCTCCACAGCATGTGCGATCTTCCCAGACCAGGGACCAGACCCATGTCCCCTGCACTGGCAGGTGGATTCTTAACCACTGCACCACCAGGGAAGTCCAGGTCTTCTTTAGAAAGAAGTTTAAGATTACAAAGTTGATGAAAACTTAGTCATTTATATCTTGTATATAAGTCACTGGTCATTATTTAACTTACTTTTGCATTAATCCACAGAACAAGAAGCAGAAGAAAAGGAAAAATCAAAAGAGGCAAGTGATAATTGGTGATTTTCAGTCTTAACATCTATTGTTAGACATGAATTTATACAACTTAATTGACAGAATCTAGCCATGTGTTCTTTAACTATCTATCAACTACCTCAAAGGATTTAGTCAAAGAAAATTTTCAATATGTTGGATTTTTATGAGAAAAGTTATGCTATAATACTTTTATTTACTTTAAGATCATACAAAAATAAATGAATTTATCAAAGATGTGTCTGGGAAAGTTTCTATAATAGCATTATATCACTTCTGTGCTTCACAGTGATTCTTTCCCTCTGTTCAACGTTGGAGCTTTTGCATTTTTTCTGTGGTTTGGACCCTATCTCCTATGGGTAAAACAGATAAATCATAAATGTAAATAACAAGCTACCAGACTGCAAGCATCTTAAAAGTAGGGACTGTCTTTTTTCTCTTTACCCCACAGTGCAAAGCAGAGTGCCAGACATAATGTAGGCCCTTCATGAATGCTTATTGAATATGAATGCATAATTGATGACTGAAAAATAGGATTGTTTAAAAAGAATGATTCCTTAGGGTGACCAGTTACAGTTTTTAAATGCCCCTGTGGTTCAAGAAATGCTTTATGAATCCTAAGAATTTCCATAAAGTTAAATAACTTATTGGTAGAGGATATTTCTATAAATGGTTTCATACCATAATGATCCTTTTATTAGAAGTAAAGTTAAATGGCAAAAGGCCTTAAAGATTACTTAAAAGGGATGCCCATAACTTAAAAGGGTGGCTTTGGGGGAGTTGGTAAGCTATGCATAGACACACACAGCATTGCTATTTTAAAAGGTTTTAATTTTACAGACTACCTTTGAGATAAAATATTTATCTCAAAATATTTTTGGCTCTGGAGGATAGCAAGATGGAATTCAAAGTGTGAAATGATCAAGGAAGAGGAAGAAAAGGGTAAGGGAAGAAAACTAACATTTATTGAGCCCCAATTCATAAGCCAGATGCTGTGCCAGGCATGTTACAAAGGGTAATGCTTAATTCTCCCTACAGCCTTTGAGTATATATTATTATTCTACTTTTATGAATGACAAAAACTGAAATTTGGTCAAAGTCATAAGGCTAGTGACTGCAAAGCTTGGATTTTAACCCAGGATTTTCTAATTCTAGACGCTAGCATGAAACTAGCATACAAGAAATCTCAAAATATTTTCCCCTGGAAACATTTATTTATTGCCTGTTTGGGGTACCAAAGTGATACAAGATGAGCTCCCTGCCTCCAAAGAGCTTGCTTGGAGATGATATTAACAGTATCTTTTAAAGCCCTTACATTTAATTTTTCTTGTGTTTATGTTGATAAAAGTATGGGAGCTAACTCCTTAATAATCCTTGTCTTCTGGGGTGATCTCCTTTATTCCCCCATTCCATGAAAAGTTCTTCATCTGTCTTTTGCTGGCCATGAATGGATTTATACAGGAGTTTATATGCTGAGAAGTATGTCTGTTAATAACAGGGAAGAAGAGTAAGCAGATCAATGAACCAGCACAGTATTTAGATTCCTGTTTTAGAAGATAGTGTTAACTCTGTAGCCCTACTTTTTGACAAATCAAACTTCAAATCTCTAGAATCTAAATTCTAACATAGGCATTCACTTGAGAGTTTAGTGAAGAAAGCTCTGACCAGCCCAAGTATAGTAAGTTTCTATATTTTATCTTAGTCACTTTATTTAGAACTTTTGAAAATAATTCATATTATGTTATTATACCCTTTTTTATATAAGTGTACATCTTAATTTTAGCACCAAATAAAAATTTTCTTTTATTCTGTATTAAATTAGCTCTGAAAATACGTATTTGCTCAAATAAGAATATGAATCAAAAGAATAGTAGAGGGAGAGCTTATAGAAAGTACAGAAATGTTACCTTTATCAATGTTAGCTTACGAATAAAATGTAGTTTTCTTCCTTTCAGAATAAGTGCTTCTCCATCCTCACCCCACCTCTATTTCTAATGAAAAGTCTGTCTTATACTCTTTTTTTAAGATTCCCACTAAAAATATCGAAGGTCAGATGACACCCTACTATCCGGTGGGAATGGGAAATGGTACACCTTGTAGTTTGAAACAGAACCGGCCCAGATCAAGTACTGTGATGTACATATGTCATCCTGAATCTAAGCATGAAATTCTTTCAGTAGCTGAAGTTACAACTTGTGAATATGAAGTTGTCATTTTGACACCACTCTTGTGCAGTCATCCTAAATATAGGTAGGATGTGGATTTAATATTTTAAACATGAAATGCACACATGCTTTAAAGTGTCGTTTGCTTAGGTTTAATGCTTTGTTCTCACTGAATAGATTCAGAGCATCTCCTGTGAATGACATATTTTGCCAGTCACTACCAGGATCACCATTTAAACCCCTCACCCTGAGACAGTTGGAACAGCAGGAAGAAATACTGAGGGTGCCTTTTAGGAGAAATAAAGAGGTATGAGAATTATCTAACAGCATTTCTTTCACTGCTTCCTTTTCCAAATTTCAGAGCGTATATCAGTATTTTAATGATTTCTGTAGTATAGTAGTAGTCATTTATTTTCCTGACTCAAAATTGTCAATTCCAATTCTTCTGATTTTAATTCTTTTGCTTATTCTAATACTTCTCAGGAACTATTTTAGCATTCTCTTACACTCATGATTCCATAATTTTCTTTTTTATTAATTTGGCCTCATTGGGTCTTAGTTGCAGCACGTGGGATCTTCATTGCGGCTTGCGGGATCTTTCGTTGCAGAGCATGGGCTTCTCTCTAGTTGTGGCACATGGGCTCCAGAGCGCATGGGCTCAGTAGTTGCGTTGCATGGGCTCAGTATTTTGGCATGCAGGCTTTGTTATCCCGTGGCATGTGGGATCTTAGTTCCCCAACCAGGGATTGAACCCATGTCCCCTGCATTGGAAGACAGATTCTTAACCACTGGACCATCAAGAAAGTCCCCCATGATTCCATAATATTTTAAAGTTTGCCATCCTGTTCATTTCAGTTAAGTTTAATTTTTAGCTAGTTAACTGGACTTCCCAGCTAAGCCTCTTGAAAAAATAGACTGCAGCCCATCTCCTAACGCTTTATTTATGCTTCAGCTCATTGCTATTTATTATCAAACCATATTTCTATCATTCTTCTTAAACTGTTCTTATTAAGGTCAACAGCAATCTTTTGGTTCTAAATTTTCTGAACATATGCATAACTTGAGCTTAGCTGAGCATTGGAAGCTTGAACTTTTTCTCCTTTCTTTACTACAGGTCATTATCTCTGGTTCTCGCTGGTTCTGCTCTCCTGTGTACTAGTTCTTTCTCTAACTACTGCTCCTTAAAATGTTGAAGTTCCCCTGGTTCTGTCCATAGCTGCTTTCTCTCCTTATTGTACATAGTCTCCTTAAGTAAGCTCATCCATGGCCATTCTTTCAACTTCCATTTCTATACCCATGAGTTACAAATACACATCTGCAACACTGATCTTTCTCCTGAACTCAAATCACAATCAAATAATTAACATGTATTGAGTCTTTACAACTATTATCTAATCCTTAAAATAGCGTGTAAGATTTACTATTATCCACCTTAACAGGTTAGGGAACTGAGATTCAGAGAGGGGAAGTGACAAGTGATGGGTTAGAGATTAGAATCAAAGTAGTCTGATTCTAGAACCTGTCCTCTTAACCACCTCTCTCTGCTGCTTCTCCCTTTTGATATGCTATCTTACCTTTTCATCTGCCTATTGGACGTATACACATTTTCAGTAATCTCAAACTTAACCATTTTTTTCTCTTTCACACTGACCCTTTTGTTGTCTTCCCCATTGCTTTTAAAGCAGTGTGCTCTACCCAGTTGTCCAAGTCAGAAACCTGAGTCATTTTTCTTACCCATCTCTTAATTCATCTCTAATGCTAATCATTTACTCAGTGCTATCAGTGTTATCCTCTGACTGCTTTTCAACTCTGTTCTGTCATTAGTTCAGGACCCCATCATTTCCTAAGACCAGAAACTAAGGTCCTCATGCATCTTCTTTCTAATTCCTCCTACACAGCTGATAAAATGTTCTTTCTGAAATGAACATTTGATTATTTATTTAATCTTTTGGTAGTTAACATGATGGCTCCCTCTAATTGAGCCTCCTCTGCCTGCCATAAGCAGCAGTATCTCCCATCTCCTTGGTGCTCATTGAGCCCTCCACACTAGACCCCTGTGCCCCTCTGTGAAGATGGGCTGCACCCTGCTCTTTTGCCTGTTGCCTGCTTTGTTATGTATTCAGTCTTGGTTCCCCAAGCTGGGCGCCCCTCCAAGAGTGGAGACCAGCTCCCTCACTTAAGTGGGGCTCTCTGAGAGCAGAGATCACCTCGCCCTCATCCCTCAGACTGCAGCATGAGAAATCTCGCTCACCTCTGCCCCTTCACCTCCTTTACAGCTCTGAAACACCAAAAGAGGGAGGTGGACCTTGGGTTTCCACTGGCTCTGCTTTAAAGCATCATGGCTTTCTGTTCCATACGGGAGGACGGGGACTCAGAGGGCCCAGTCAGTGGGGCGACTTTGGTTAAGTCCCTGGTTCTATACCTCAGGATAAAATCATTGCTCATACAATGATTTTATCAAAGGAGAGTCAAGACCATTTGTGGGGACTTCCCTGGGGGTCCAGTGGTCAAGACTCCATGCTGCCAATGCAGGGGGCACAGGTTCAATCCCTGGTCAGGGAAGTAAGGTCTCACATGCCATGCGGCATGGCCAAAAGATTAAAAAAAAAAAAAACACCATTTGTGATCTGGATTCAGCGTCATCTCTCATCACCATTCCCTTGATCCCAGCTATTTTGAACAACTTAAGAGTTTCCGAAAAGTAACACATTCTTTCCAACCTCCTTGCCTTTGAATATACTGTTTTGCCTCTTCCTCTTTTGTCTTCTCCCCTCCCTCCCTATATCTGATGAACTAATAGAAGGTCAACACGTGTATGCTTGAAGATGTGCTTCCAGTGTCACTTCCTTTGCGAATGAGCCATGACTTCTAATGGATTACCCATGGAAGAGATCAGTGTTTCCTCTTCTGTGGTCTTGTATTTTATTCAGTCGTCCATTATAGCACTTTTATGGCTAAAATTTGTTGTTTTTCCTATGGTTCTTCATTTAAACGGAGGGAAAATAAACTATGCTTTCGTTACTTGGGGTTTCCAGCTCCTTGCATGATATCTGGTATGCTGTTAGTACTTTACAGTGGGTTAATTAACATTTAACTGCAAGGCCTTTTTCTCCCCTTCCTCTTGGATACTTAACTGCGAAAGTATTGCCAGACTCTTTGTGGATGTTTTGAACCCTGTCATTCTGAGAGGAGGAAAAATTTATCTTAAACTTAATCTGCATTTTATTTGAAGTGATGTATTGAAAGATTAGAGAAGGAATTCTGTTCTCATCTTCCTCTTGATAGTAGTTTAATTACTGACAGGTACTTAAAGTCAGCTTGATCAAAATGATTCACAAGTCCAACTTTAACTATTCTTCAAGGAAGAAGTACCAGTTTATTTTTCTTTAATTAATGTGTTTAATCTGCAAGTTAAGAAAAATTTTTTTTATTTTTTTATTTTTATTTTTATTTTTTTATTTTATTTTTTATTTTTATTTTTTTGCGGTATGCGGGCCTCTTACTGTCGTGGCCTTTTTGGTTGCGGAGCACAGGCTCCGGACGCGCAGGCTTAGCGGCCATGGCTCACGGACCCAGCCGCTCCGCGGCATGTGGGATCTTCCCGGACCGGGGCACAAACCAGCATCCCCTGCATCGGCAGGCGGGCTCTCAACCACTGCGCCACCAGGAAAGCCCAAGAAAAATTATTTTTAAAAAGCTACACATGGAGCACTACCCACCACCAGTCCCTCCCATCAGGAAGCTTGCACAAGCCTCTTAGATAGCCACATCCACCAGCGGGCAGACAGCAGAAGCAAGAAAAACTACAATCCTGCAGCCTGTGGAACAAAAACCACATTCACAGAAAGATAGACAAGATGAAAAGGCAGAAGGCTATGTACGAGACGAAGGAACAAGATAAAGCCCCAGAAAAACAACTAAACGAAGTGGAGATAGGAAACCTTCCAGGAAAAGAATTCAGAATAATGATAGTGAAGATGATCCAAGACCTTGGAAAAAGAATGGAGGCAAAGATTGAGAGATGCAACAGATGTTTAACAAACACCTAGAAGAATTAAAGAACAAACAAAGATGAACAATACAATAACTGAAATGAAAACTACACTAGAAGGAATCAATAGCAGAATAACTGAGGCAGAAGAACGGATAAGTGACCTGAAAGACAGAATGGTGGAATTCACTGCTGTGGAACAGAAAAAAGAAAAAAGAATGAAAATACATGAAGACAGCCTAAGAGACCTCTAGGACAACATTAAACGCAACAACATTCGCATTATAGGGGTCCCAGAAGGAGAAGAGAGAGAAAGGACCCGAG
>NC_041225.1:69540915-69543094 GCF_002837175.3 Physeter macrocephalus
AATCAAAAGCTTTACAGACAAGCAAAAGCTAAGAGAATTCAGCACCACCAAACCAGCTTTACAACAAATGCTAAAGGAACTTCTCTAAGTGGGAAACACAAGAGAAGAAAAAGACCTACAAAAACAAACCAGGGCTTCCCTGGTGGCGCAGTGGTTGAGAATCCACCTGTCGATGAGGGGACACAGGTTCGTGCCCCGGTCTGGGAAGATCCCACATGCCGCGGAGTGGCTGGGTTCATGAGCCATGGCCGCTGAGCCTGCGCGTCCGGAGCCTGTCCTCCGCAACGGGAGAGGCCACAACAGTGAGAGGCCTGCGTACCACACACACACAAAAAACCCAAAACAATTAAGAAAATGGCCAGAGGAACATACATATCGATAATTACTTAAACGTGAATGGATTAAATGCTCCAACCAAAAGACACAGGCTCGCTGAATGGATACAAAAATATGACCCATATATATTCTGTCTACAAGGGACCCACTTCAGACCTCGGGACACATACAGACTGAAAGTGAGGGGATGGAAAAAGATATTCCATGCAAATGGAAATCAAAAGAAAGCTGGAGTAGCAATAGTCATATCAGATAAAATAGATTTTAAAATAAAGAACGTTACAAGAGACAAGGAAGGACGCTACATAATGATCAAGGGATCAGTCCAAGAAGGAGATATAACAATTATAAATATATATGCACCCAACATAGGAGCACCACAATACATAGGGCATTTGCTAACAGCTATAAAAGAGGAAATCGACAGTAACACAATAATAGTGGGGGACTTTAACACCTCACTTACACCAATGGACAGATCATCCAAAATGAAAATAAATAAGGAAACAGAAGCTTTAAATGTGACACAATAGACCAGATAGATTTAATTGATATTTATAGGACATTCCATCCAAAAACAGCAGATTAGGGCCTCCCTGGTGGCGCAGTCATTGAGAATCTGCCTGCCAATGCAGGGGACAGGGGTTCGAGCGCTGGTCTGGGAAGATCCCACATGCCGCGGAGCAACTAGGCCCGTGAGCCACAACTACGGAGCCTGCACGTCTGGAGCCTCTGCTCCGCAACAAGAGAGGCCGCGATAGTGAGAGGCCCACGCACCGTGATGAAGAGTGGTCCCCGCTTGCCACAACTAGAGAAAGCTCTCGCACAGAAAAGAAGACCCAACACAGCCAAAAATAAATAATAAATAAACAAATGTGGGGTTTAAAAAAAACACAAAAACAGATTACACTTTCTTAAGTGTGCACGGAACATTCTCCAGGATACATCACATCTTGGGTCACAAAACAAGCCTCAGTAAATTTAAGAAAATTGAAATCACATCAAGCATGTTTTCTGACCACAACACTATGAGATTACAAATGAAATACAGGGAAAAAAACGTAAAAAACACAAACACATGGAGGCTAAGCAGTACGTTACTAAATAACCAAGAGATCACTGAAGACATCAAAGGGGAAATTAAAAAATACCCAGAGAAAAATGACACTGAAAACACGACGATCCAAAACCTATGGGATGCAGCAAAAGCAGTTCTAAGAGGGAAGTTTATAGCTATACAAGCCTACCGCAAGAAACAAGAAAAATCTCAAACAATCTAACGTTACACTTAAAGAAACTAGAGAAAGAAGAATGAACAAAACCCAAAGTAAGCAGAAGGAAAGAAATCATAAAGATCAGAGCAGAAATAAATGAAATAGAAACAAAGAAAACAATAGCAAAGATCAATAAAACTAAAAGCTGGTTCTCTGAGAATATAAAATTGATAAACCATTAGCCAGACTCATCAAGAAAAAGAAGGAGAGGACGCAAATCAATAAAATTAGAAATGAAAAAGGAGAAGTTAGACACCGCAGAAATACAAAGCATCCTAAGAGACTACTACAAGCAACTCTATGCCAATAAAATGGATGACTTGGAAGAAATGGACAAATTGTTAAAAAGGTATAACTTTCCAAGACTGAGCCCGGAAGAAACAGAAAATAGGAACAGACCAATCACAAGTAATGAAATTGAAACTGTGATTAAAAATCTTCCAAGAGGGACTTCCCTGGCAGTCCACTGGTTAAGACTCCACATTTCCACTGCAGGGGGCATGGGTTCGATCCCTGGTCAGGGAACTAAGATCCCACATGCTGCATGGCGTGGCCAAAAAAAAAAAAAA
>NC_041225.1:69543761-69545961 GCF_002837175.3 Physeter macrocephalus
ATACTCATATCAGATAAAATAGACTTTAAAATAAAGAATGTTACAAGAGACAAGGAAGGACACTACATAATGATCAAGGGATCAATCCAAGAAGAAGATATAACAATTATAAATATATATGCACCCAACATAGGAGCACCTCAATACATAAGGCAACTGCTAACAGCTATAAAAGAGGAAATCGACAGTAACACAATAATAGTGGGGGACTTTAACACCTCACTTACACCAATGGACAGATCATCCAAAATGAAAATAAATAAGGAAACAGAAGCTTTAAATGTGACACAATAGACCAGATAGATTTAATTGATATTTATAGGACATTCCATCCAAAAACAGCAGATTAGGGCCTCCCTGGTGGCGCAGTCATTGAGAATCTGCCTGCCAATGCAGGGGACAGGGGTTCGAGCGCTGGTCTGGGAAGATCCCACATGCCGCGGAGCAACTAGGCCCGTGAGCCACAACTACGGAGCCTGCACGTCTGGAGCCTCTGCTCCGCAACAAGAGAGGCCGCGATAGTGAGAGGCCCACGCACCGTGATGAAGAGTGGTCCCCGCTTGCCACAACTAGAGAAAGCTCTCGCACAGAAAAGAAGACCCAACACAGCCAAAAATAAATAATAAATAAACAAATGTGGGGTTTAAAAAAAACACAAAAACAGATTACACTTTCTTAAGTGTGCACGGAACATTCTCCAGGATACATCACATCTTGGGTCACAAAACAAGCCTCAGTAAATTTAAGAAAATTGAAATCACATCAAGCATGTTTTCTGACCACAACACTATGAGATTACAAATGAAATACAGGGAAAAAAACGTAAAAAACACAAACACATGGAGGCTAAGCAGTACGTTACTAAATAACCAAGAGATCACTGAAGACATCAAAGGGGAAATTAAAAAATACCCAGAGAAAAATGACACTGAAAACACGACGATCCAAAACCTATGGGATGCAGCAAAAGCAGTTCTAAGAGGGAAGTTTATAGCTATACAAGCCTACCGCAAGAAACAAGAAAAATCTCAAACAATCTAACGTTACACTTAAAGAAACTAGAGAAAGAAGAATGAACAAAACCCAAAGTAAGCAGAAGGAAAGAAATCATAAAGATCAGAGCAGAAATAAATGAAATAGAAACAAAGAAAACAATAGCAAAGATCAATAAAACTAAAAGCTGGTTCTCTGAGAATATAAAATTGATAATCCATTAGCCAGACTCATCAAGAAAAAGAAGGAGAGGACGCAAATCAATAAAATTAGAAATGAAAAAGGAGAAGTTAGACACCGCAGAAATACAAAGCATCCTAAGAGACTACTACAAGCAACTCTATGCCAATAAAATGGATGACTTGGAAGAAATGGACAAATTCTTAAAAAGGTATAACTTTCCAAGACTGAGCCCGGAAGAAACAGAAAATAGGAACAGACCAATCACAAGTAATGAAATTGAAACTGTGATTAAAAATCTTCCAAGAGGGACTTCCCTGGCAGTCCACTGGTTAAGACTCCACATTTCCACTGCAGGGGGCATGGGTTCGATCCCTGGTCAGGGAACTAAGATCCCACATGCTGCATGGCGTGGCCAAAAAAAAAAAAAAATCTTCCAACAAACAAAAGTCCAGGACCAGATGGCTTCACAGGTGAATTCTATCAAACATTTAGAGAAGAGCTAACACCTATTCTTCTCAAACTCTTCCAAAAAATTGAGGACGAAGGAACATTCCCAAACTCATTCTATGACGTCACCATCACTCTGATACCAAAACCAGACAAAGATACTACAAAAAAAGAAAATAAGAGACCAGTATCACTGATGAATATAGATGCAAAAACCTCAACAAAATACTAGCAAACAGAATCCAACAACACATTAAAAGGATCATACACCATGATCAAAGGGGATTTATCCCAGGGATGCAAGGATTCTTCAATATATGCAAATCAATCAATGGGACACACCATATTAACAAATTGTAGAATAAAAATATAATCACCTCAATAGATGCAGGAAAAGCTTTTGACAATCTCCAACATGCATTTATGATAAAAAGTCTCCAGAAAGTGGGCAGAGAGGGAATATACCTGAACATATTAAAGGCCATATTTGACAAACTCACAGCAAACATCATTCTCAAGGGTGAAAAACTAAAAGCATTTCCTCTAAGATCAGGAACAAGACAAGGATGTCCACTCT
>NC_041225.1:69546212-69546864 GCF_002837175.3 Physeter macrocephalus
ATAAACTTACCTAGGGAGACAAAAGACCTGTATGCAGAAAATTATAAGACACTGATGAAAGAAATTAAAGATGATACCAACAGATGGAAAGATATACCATGTTTTTGGATTGGAAGAATCAATATTGTGAAAATGACTATACTACCCAAAGCAATCTACAGATTCAATGCAATCCCTATCAAATTAGCAATGGCATTTTTTACAGAACTAGAACAAAAAATCTTCAGATCTGTATGGAGACACAAAAGACCCCGATATCCAAAGCACTCTTGCGGGAAAAAAACAGAGCTAGAGGAATCAGACTCCCTGACTTCAGACTATATTACAAAGCTACAGTGATCAAGACAGTATGGTACTGGCACATAAACAGAAACATAGATCAATGGAACAAGATAGAAAGCCCAGAGATAAACCTTCGCACCTATAGTCAACTAATCTATGACTATGACAAAGGAGGCAAAGATATACAATGGAGAAAAGACAGTCTCTTCAATAAGTGGTGCTGGGAAAACTGGACAGCTACATGTAAAAGAATGAAATTAGAACACTCCCTAACACCACACACAAAAATAAACTCAAAATGGATTAGAGACCTAAATGTAAGACTGGACACTATAAAACTCTTAGAGGAAAACATAGGAAGAACACTCTT
>NC_041225.1:69547027-69547435 GCF_002837175.3 Physeter macrocephalus
GGAAATAAAAACAAAAATAAATAAATGAGACCTAATGAAACTTCAAAGCTTTTGCACAGCAAAGGAAACCATAAACAAGACAAAAAGACAACCTCAGAATGGGAGAAAATATTTGCAAACGAATCAACGGACAAAGGATTAATCTCCAATATATATAAACAGCTCCTGCAGCTCAATATTAAAAAAAAAACAAACAGCCCAACCTAAAGATGGGCAGAAGACCTAAATAGACATTTGTCCAAAGAAGACATACAGATGGCCAAGAAGCACATGAAAAGCTGCTCAATATCACTCATTATTAGAGAAATGCAAATCAAAACTACAATGAGGTATCACCTCATACCAGTTAGAATGGGCATCATCAGAAAATCTACAAGCAACAAATGCTGGAGAGGGTGTGGAGAAAAG
>NC_041225.1:69547600-69554817 GCF_002837175.3 Physeter macrocephalus
ACAGATGAACTGGTTTGCAGGGCAGAAATAGAGACACAGATGTAGAGAACAAACGTATGGACACCACAGGGGGAAAGCGGCGGTGGGGGGGGTGGTTGGGGGTGGTGGTGTGATGAATTGGGCGATTGGGATTGACATGTATACACTGATGTGTATAAAATTGATGACTAATAAGAACGTGCTGTATAAAAAAATGTTTTTTAAAGAAAAGAGAAAACAAAAAGAGCTACAGATGATGGGCTTCCCTGCTGGTGCAGTGGTTAAGAATCCACCTGCCAGTGTGGGGGACACGGGTTTGAGCCCTGGTCCGGGAAGATCCCACATGCCACAGAGCAACTAAGCCTCTGTGCCACAACTGCTAAGCCCTCGTGCCACAACTACTGAAGCTTGCACACCTACAGCCCATGCTCCGCCATAAGAGAAGCTACCACAGTGAGAAGCCCGCACACTTCAATGAATAGTAGCCCCCACTCAACACAGCTAGAGAAAGCCCACGTGCAGCAACGAAGACCCAATGCAGCCAAATAAATAAATAAATAAATTTATTTTTAAAAAAGCTACCAGGCTTCCCTGGTGGCGCAGTGGTTGAGAGTCCGCCTGCCTATGCAGGGGACACGGGTTCGTGCCCCGGTCCGGGAAGATCCCACATGCCGCGGATTGGCTAGGCCCATGAGCCATGGCCACTGAGCCTGCACTTCTGGAGCCTGTGCTCCACAACGGGAGAGGCCACAACAGTGAGAGGCCCGCGTACTGCAAAAAAAAAAGCTACCGATGATAATGCTTTCTAAATACTTAGCATCTTTAGAGTACATGAAAATCTTAGCTAATACTGTAGGATGAGTAATTACTTAAAACTGATCATCTTTACTTCAGAATATTTTTTTAGAAACTTATTTATTACACATAACTTTTCTTTAAAAATATTGATATTTGGCATATGGTTTGCCTTTTAAGTGTGAATCAAGCTTTGCCATAAAGAATTTTTTTCTTTTTTAAACAAAATACATATCTGGCGATCAGAATTTTGGTTTGATGTTCTGCCTGTGTTATTACCTTAAATTAATTTGGAAATTACTGGATTTATTAAGAATCTGTTTTATGAATTTCCAAACCCTGCTACAAAAACTACTATCATCTTGCTTTTATTGGAGTAGTTTTCCTTAAAAATGAAAGTAGATGTTCTGTCCACAGGAAGGAATGATAAATTGTCATGCTTCTTTTCTTCCTACCTCTTCCCCTTTTCTGAGCTGCAGGTTTCACTGTGCATTATCATTCTTTTGTTCACTAACCTTACTGTAGGTCTCATGTATTCTAAGTAATTACTTTAGTCTATTAAACCTTAGCTCCTTATGAGTAGTAACTATGTCTGCTGCTTTTTTTTTTTTAGATGATCATTTTTATGGGTATCAGTGTCCCAATGTCTTACATGGTCAAGTACTACATTACAAAGTACATCTTCTACTAGAAGATTTATAGCTGATTCACAAAGTTATTTAAAATTGATCTCAGGACTGTTGCTGTTGTAATTGTTGAAGACCCCGTAAATTTGATGTAAGATTCTTGGGTAGAGCAGAAGAAAAAAGAAAAAAACAGAGACAGAAGAATAGGGTCGGTACTTCATTTTTAATACTCCGTTCTTAAAATACTGCCAGGAGCATAGTCGTAGGCTCTGAATGTAGAAAGAGTTATATGTAAAATTCAAGGTTCTTTCAAAAAACAAGAAGCCATCTTGGCAATCTTTGTTCTTAGTATTGGAGGAGAGAGAGGATAAGGTCATTGGTTTCCAGAGTAACCATCCAGTGACTCCTACAAGCTGAAAAAGAGGAAAAGAACCACAGTTGGTCAATGACAACTACAGCAGGTGAAAAAGGAGTCTATACATTTTACTGTTTAATTTTTTTAAATTATTTTATTCAGTTAGTTGGTACACTCACTTCTTCAATTCTGGTCTGGATTCATTTCCTCTCTGCTTACTGTGAGTACCCAGTTAACTACCAGATTCTAACTCATTAACCTCTTTCATAACTGTCCTCTTCTCTCCACCTGACTTGTCACTCCCTTATGTTAGATTGACTTTGTCTGTGGCCTGGGTTATTGCAGCTCCTAACTTGACTCTCCACCTCCAGATTTGTTCTTACCATTCCTTCTTCCCTGCCCATGCTAAAGTAATTACTTAAAAATCTGATCATACCACATCGTTGCCGAAAACCTAAAAGATAATGTCCAAACTTCTTAGCATTACATAGTTTTCTATCTATAGTGCCTGCTTCTCTCTGGTTTTAAATATCATACCATACCGCACATCTTTGCTCTTACCTCTTCTTCAGGTTTACATGCATATGCACACACACGAAACACATACACAGACTATTCATGTAAGTCACAAATTATTAATGTTTCATGAATTAATCAAGGGCTTTCTCTTTGTGAAGTCTTCGTGTTTCAGTTCCTTGTCAAAGTTTATTTGAATCACTCCTACCTCTGTGAATCTGCTATTCCCTGTACCCTTCCTTTATTAAACTGCAGTTTCCTCCAGGGCAACAACCAGGTCCTGCTACATTTGAATAATTATAATTAATATTCATATTTGTCCCATTCAGCTCTTTATTGGCCTGCTTTTTATCCTTTCTTTACCCATAGTAATCACATTTCCAAAACTAAATGTAGAAACACTAAATCTAACATGTAGCAAAGTACTTAATAAGAATATGAGACAAAATATGTGAAATGGATATTATCCCTCTATATTAAGAAAGGTCACCATGCCCCTAACTGGTAGATGGAACTAACATTTGCCTAGAGCTTTCTCTATGCTATTAAGTGTTGCAAAATTCATTTTCTTAAAACACATTAAAAATGAGTGGACAGGGACTTACCTGGTGGTGCAGTGGTTAAGAATCCGCCTGCCAATGCAGGGGACACGGGTTCAAGCCCTGGTCCGGGAAGATCCCACATGCCGTGGAGCAACTAAGCCCACGTGCCACAACTACTAAGGCCACGCGCCTAAAGCCCGTGCTCCACAACAAGAGAAGCCACCATAGTGAGAAGCCTACGCCCCGCAACGAAGAGTAGCCCCCGCTCGCCACAACTAGTGGAAGCCCACGTGCAGCAATGAAGACCTGATGCAGCCAAGAATAAATTAATTAATTTTTAAAAATGAGTGGACATTTTTTTCCAAATTTTCTGGTTTAAAAATAATAATTTAAGTCATACTGAAAAAATTTATGTGGCAAAGAAGCCCTTAAACATGTTTATTTAATTTTAGGAAGATATGCAATCAACTAAGGAAGAGAGATTTCCAGCAATCCACAAACCCATTGCTGTTGGTTCTCAGCCAATGCTCACAGTTGGAACAACCCACATATCCAAATTGACAGATGACCAACTCATAAAAGAGTTCCTTAGTGGTTCCTACTGCTTTCATGGGGTGAGAAGTGAACCATCAGTTTAAATATTTATCTTACAGCTTTCACTTGTGAGTTATTTATCAAGGGGCATTAGGAGCACTGAAAAAGATTTCTTGTCTATAGAGAAATGGCAGGATTCTGGAAACTTCCCAATGGACATTTTCTCTCTGCATCTCATTATAATCCAGTGCATAGCCATTATATTCTCTTTACTCACAGGCTAAAACTTGACATTTACCTGACAAAAATATATATATTTAAGTACTTCGTACGTGATTCTGGCTAATTGCTGGAATGCGCATCCATGATTGTGTAGCCTACATTTTGGTTATGTAGCAATCACATTTAAATCTTGAGCTAATATCTGCAAAGGTAAAATTTTGCCCCTAAGAACTCCAGTGGGAAATACACTTATTAGTGGAATTTTCATTTTACTTTATTTTACCAGGGTGGTACAGCAATTATTCTCTAATAATGTCTATTTTTTTAAGTTTATCAGTAATTTTTAATTTTGATTTTCAACCCTAATATTGCTAGTATAGTTTTTTTTAATTATACATATGTCCATCACTGTCATGTGGCAGTATTGAGACAGACCCCAATATGCCTTTCTCTGTACTGTAACTTGATCTGTTTCCTTTCCTGTAGGGTGTTGGTTGGTGGAAATATGAATTCTGCTATGGCAAACATGTACATCAATACCACGAGGTATAGAACAGCGTTTATATCACTCTACCACTAGGCGGATTAAAGTTTCAAAAATCTTTTGTGGAAAAAAAGGGTGGGGGTTGGTGTTACTTTTAATTATAAGATGATTTTAATGTGGGAATATTCATCAAAGTGTCTCTAAATTCTGGAAAATGGAAAACTTGGTGTCAGTTAAGACTAAGTCAGTAATCTTAAAGTAACGTTATTTATTAACTACTCAGATTCTTGTATTACTGTGAGCCTGAAGGAATAATAAGCTACAGTGACTAACTTCTTTAGCTTTGACCAAGAAATTAGTCATTGGGGCTTCCCTGGTGGCACAGTGGTTGAGAGTCCACCTGCCAATGCAGGGGACACGAGTTTGTGCCCCGGTCCAGGAGGATCCCACATGCCACGGAGCGGCTAGGCCCGTGAGCCATGGCCACTGAGCCTGCGTGTCCGGAGCCTGTGCTCCGCAGCGGGAGAGGCCACGGCAGTGAGAGGCCCGCATACCGAAAAAAAAAAAGAAATTAGTCATTGTTATAACTCATCATTAAATTAAGTGAATGGTAAGATAGTATATCACTAGAGTTAGTAAAATAGGATAAATACAGCAGGTTTCTCAACTAAAAGAAGGTACCATATCATCTAAGCTTAAAATAAAATAAGTTTTAAGATTAAATGCACTGGCTCTTTATTCTTCCTTTTATTTATAATTTCATAAATCAGTATTCTCCCACACTTGAGCCAAAGCTGCTTAAATTCTGAAATTCAAACCCCAGTAGTTTTATTTGTCATTGTTGTAGTTTGTTTAGTAAGGTAAACTAGACATGGAAAACAAACATTAATAAATATTGATCTGTTTTAAAAGGCTCTTCTTATTTCCCCAAATAAATAACAACTGGTAATTAGAAAATACTGTATTTGCCCTCTTGAGATGTTTTGAGCTGATCTTAAATTTCAAGATGGATCATAATGGGAAAGATCAACTCACTTTCCACATTTAAATCACTCCAAATTTATGAGGCGTCTGTAAACTAGAACATTTTATTCTTCACTTAAGCGTGAGATGTTCCATTTCACTATGCTTTCCATTTATTCTTGCTGCTTTGATGTTTTACTTATTTTTTTTATTAATACAAAAAAAGATAAAGTGTCATCTAAATACAGCCCAGATAATACCCAGTGGCTTTTTTTTTTTAATTAAAGGAATATATGCCAGAAATACAGAATGAAAATAAAATTTTCCTCCACTGTTGTCCCATTTTTCAAAAGTAACAGCTGGGGCTTCCCTGGTGGCGCAGTGCTTAATAATCTGCCTGCCAGCGCACGGGACTCTGGTACGAGCCCTGGTTTGGGAAGATCCTACGTGCCGCAGAGCAACTAAGCCCGTGCACCACAACTAATGAGCCTGAGCTCTAGAGCCTACGAGCCACAACTACTGAGCTGGCATGCCACAACTACTGAAGCCCACGTGCCTAGATCCTGTGCTCCACAACAAGAGCAGCGACCGCAGTGAAAAACCCAGGCACCACAACGAAGAGTAGCCACCACTCGCCGCAACTAGGGAAACCCCGTGTGCACCAACAAAGACACAACACAGCCAAAAATAAAACTAGACTGGAGGAGAAAAACCATATGATCATCTCAATAGATGCAGAAAAAGCTTTTGACAAAATTCAACACCCATTTATGATAAAAACCCTTCAGAAAATAGGCACAGAGGGAACTTACCTCAACTTAATAAAGGCCGTATATGACAAACCCACAGCCAACATCGTTCTCAATGGTGAAAAATTGAAACCATTTCCACTAAGATCAGGAACAAGACAAGGTTGCCCACTCTCACCACTATTATTCAACATAGTTTTGGAAGTTTTAGCCACAGCAATCAGAGACGAAAAAGAAATAAAAGGAATCCAATTCGGAAAAGAAGAAGTAAAACTGTAACTGTATGCAGATGACATGATACAATACATAGAGAGTCCTAAAGATGCTACCAGGAAACTACTAGATCTCATCAATGAATTTGGTAAAGTAGCAGGATACAAAATTAATGTACAGAAATCTCTTGCATTCCTATACACTAATGATGAAAAATCTGAAAGAGAAATTAAGGAAACACTCCCATTTACCATTGCAACAAAAAGAGTAAAATACCTAGGGATAAATCTACCTAAGGAGACAGAAGACCTGTATGCAGAAGATTATAAGACACTGATTAAAGAAATAAAAGATGATACCAACAGATGGAGAGATATACCATATTCTTGGATGGGAAGATCAACATTGTGGAAATGACTATACCACCCAAAGCAATCTACAGATTCAGTGCAATCCCTATCAAACTACCAACGGCATTTTTCACAGAACTAGAACAAAAAATTTCACAATTTGTATGGAAACACAAAAGAACCCAAATAGCCAAAGTAATCTTGAGAAAGAAAAACATAGCTGGAGGAATCAGGCTCCCTGACTTCAGACTATACTACAAAGCTACAGTAATCAAGACAATATGGTACTGGCACAAAAACAGAAATGTATCAGTGGAACAAGAAAGAAAGCCCAGAGATAAACCCACGCACCAATGGTCAACTAATCTATGACAAAGGAGGGAACACTCTGACATAAATCACAGCAAGATCTTTTTTGATCCACCTCCTAGAGTAACGGAAATCAAAACAAAAATAAACAAATGGGACCTAATGAAACTTCAAAGCTTTTGCACAGCAAAGGAGACCATAAACAAGACCAAAAGACAACCCTCAGAATGGGAGAAAATATTTGCAAGTGAATCAACGAACAAAGGATTAATCTCCAAAATATATAAATAGCTCCTGCAGCTCAATATTAAAGAAACAAACAACCCAACCTAAAAATGGGCAGAAGACCTAAATAGACATTTCTCCAAAGAAGACATACAGATGGCCAAGAAGCACATGAAAAGCTGCTCAACATCACTCATTATTAGAGAAATGCAAATCAAAATACAATGAGGTATCACCTCACACCAGTTAGAATGGGCACCATCAGAAAATCTACAAACAATAAATGCTGGAGAGGGTGTGGAGGAAAGGGAACCCTCTTGCACTATTGGTGGGAATGTAAATTGATACAGCCACT
>NC_041225.1:69555510-69654402 GCF_002837175.3 Physeter macrocephalus
TTGTATATTAACGCATATATGTGGGACCTAGAAAAATGGTACAGATGAACCGGTTTGCAGGGCAGAAATTGAGACACAGATGTATAGAACAAATGTATGGACACCAAGGGGGTAAAGCAGTGGGGGGGTGGGGGTGTGTTTGATGAATTGGGCGATTGGGATTGACATGTATACACTGATGTGTATTAAATGGATGACTGATAAGGACCTGCTGTATAAAAAAATAAAATTCAAAAATTCAAAAAAAAAAAAAAAGGAGCAGCTGATTCGGGGGCTCTGGCTCCCTCAGGCCGGGGGGAGGGAGGGGTATGGAAAATAAATAAATAAAAAATAAAAATAAATAAATTTTTTAAAAAAGTAACAGCTGTTAACTTTTTCTTAGCTAACCCACCACAAGGGAAAAAAATGCCTATATGTAAATGTTGATACAACCTTTTTATTTATACAGAAGGGATATACTAAATGCACTGCTCAGCACTTGTTCTTTTCACCTAGTATCTTGGAGATCTTTCCATGCCAGCAACAGCTGATCTTATTTTTTTCAGCAGGTTCAGAGGATTATGTCTCTACCCACAGTATATTTAGCCAGACATCTATTGATGAGCCTTTGAGTTGTTTCCCGTTTTTGCTGTGACAGCATCTTAGTGAGGATTCTTAAATAGTTGTGTTTGTGAACTTTTGCAAGTATATTCATAGGGCACATTTCTAGAAATGTACTTGCTAGGTCAAAATATATGCATACTGAACAACTGCCTTTCAAAGGGTTGGACCAGTTTACATTTCCATTAACAATGGCTGTTTTCATGTACACTTGCCAACACTAGGTTTTATCAAACTTATTTAGCCAAGGCCATGTAACCTAGAACTTTTTTTTTTCTTTTTTTTTTTTCTTTTTGTTTAAATTTATTTGGTTGTGCCGGGTTTTAGTTGCAGCATGCGGGATCGTCATTGCTGCGTGTGGGATCGTTAGTTGCAGGATGCGGGCTCTTAGTTGTAGCATGTGGAATCTAGTTCCCTGACCAGGGATCGAACAGGGGCCCCCTGCATTGGGAGCACAGAGTCTTAACCACTGGACCACCAGGGAAGTCCCTAGAACTTCTTGAAGAACTCTGGTAGGAGCTTTGGGAGACAGAAAAATAATAGTAGCTAACAAATATAGTGCTCACTGTATACCAGGCATTGTTCTAAGTACTTTACACATATCAACTCATTTAATGCTCATAACAGTCCTAAGAGATGAGTATTGTTACTCCAAGATGAGGAAACTGAAGCAAAGATTTAGTAACTTGCCTAAAATCACATAGGTAGTAAATGGTGAAACTAAAATTCAAACCCAGGCACTCTTATTCCATATCCAACCTCTTAAACAATTCACTGTGCAGCTCTAATCCCTGTGTCTCTAGAAATTTACAGTGTAGTTGCTAAAAGAATGTTTAATGGCTCTCTCTTCCACTGGGCAATAAGCTTCACTGTAGCAGTGGCTGTGGCTGTTTCCTTTGCCTCTGTAAGGGTTTTTAGTTCTACTAATCAGATGTATATTAGTGCCCAGCATGGTCCCTGGCATAAAATATAAAGAAGAAAAGGAAGGAAAAGGAACGGAAGGAAAATGAGAGAGAAGGAAGTCCACATATAGGACAATATATAGTGCATCGTGTCAAATGAGTAGTGTGAAAACTAGTATAACTTGAAGGTTTGCATTTTAAAGAGTAGTATGAAGATAGGCTCAGTGTGGCTGCAGGGTAAGAGATAGAGGCCAAATATTTAAGTAAGAATCACAGTAGTATGTGGTTGTATTATCTAGGTATGAGAGATTAAACTCTTAGTTGGGGGTGAGATGTAGGCAATGGACATGTAGAGAAAGAGTGAAGCCAAGAACATTTCCAGGAAAATAATTGACAGGATTGATAAATGTAGGAGAGAAAGGAAATAGAAGGGTCAAAAATAACTACATCAGGACCTAACCTGACTAGAAAGTACTAGTTTTATAATTCAGAGAAACAAGGAGCAAAGAATAATGAGCTCAAATTTCTACTCATTGAGAAGTTTGACTAACATCACGTCTAAACATAGATATCCAGTGTGCAGATGAAGATAAGATCTATAGCTTGTAGGCCATCAGCATAAATGTCACCTTGATGTCAAGCATGCATTGTCACAAATATTTTTTTATATATTAGGACAAGGATAGTGGGAAAACCTCTGTGGTTGTGGGGACATGGAACCAAGGAGAACATATTGAATGGGCTAAGAAGAATACTGCTAGAGCCTATCACCTTCAAGACGATGGTACCCAGACAGTCAGGTAAATATTAACTTTATTTGCCTTTAGATATTAGAATATTTAAAACTCAGAATATTGAAAAACATAAATTTAAAGTAAAATATCTGGTCAGCTTTTCTCAGGGACATTTTTTAGGTTAGTTTTCTTTTCGAGAGGGAACAACATAGTGTATTAGTTAAGAGCACAGTTTCTGAATCAGGTACCCTGTATTCAAATACTGGCGATTCACTTACTACCTTGGGCAAATTACATAATCTTTGTAAGCCTCACTTTTCTTGTCTAGTAGTATTTGCCTCAGAGAATTGTCTAGTAGTATTTGCCTCAGAAAATTGTTAGGACATTTAAATGAGGTAATTCATGTAAAGTGTAGTGCCTGGCAATTGCATGCAATAAACTTTGGCTGCTGCCTTTGACAGTGGTGGTGTATGGTAATGAGAGTGGTGGTGGTGTTAGTAACACTGGTACAATTCCAGGTTTTAGGTCTAAGACTGTTATAAACGTTTTCCCACTTCATGTGTAATCACTGCCACTTTAAGTTACTTAACTCTATTTAAATATACTCCAGCATTTCCCTTTGTTACTTAACGTGGGGTAATGGTTGAAAATTGTTAAACAATGGTTTTTTGAAAAACTACCTCACATCTCTTTTGGGCTATTAGATTTATCTTGTTATAACAGAAGTAAATTAATCTCTTCTTTCCCAAGAATAACTAAACTTTAGCTTTTCTTATAGTCCATTACCCAGTGAATTTTAAATTATTCATTCTTTTTCCTTCTCAGATGTTAACTTTGTCCTTCCTAGCATAGATGGTATTTGAGAGAGTCTGTTTTCAGAATGTGCTGACTTCTTGGACTGACCAAAATCAAAACTAGCAAAATTAAGAGATAGGTATTTAAGTATTAATATACTAAATGGATCGATTTTTTAAATGTTTATATGTTTCAAGTGAAAATAGCTCATGGTATCATGTGCAACAAATATTGAAGCACAGGAGTGTGAGGCTAGCAAAATTAAAACTTGTCTTTGGTTCCTGCTCTTTGGAATTTATAGCTTAGCCTAGGCTTTACCTTTGTACACCTGCATTGCAGTATTTTAATGAGTGCAACTGAATGGAGGATGGGAAGATGGGGAAACTGTTCCACAAAGGAAACAATATACAGGGCTGGGGAAATGGTTAGCTTTAAAAGAAAACTTTTTTAAAAGCAATTTAACCTTAACTGTTTGTATACAAATAAATAATGTGCAAGTTAAAGATCATTCTTATTAATTAAACCACTAAGAAGTATCTCAACTTTGTATTCTTTATAGAAGATGAAAGACTTTCTCTGTCACATAACCTTAAAAATATGTATTTTTAAGGAGTATTTTATAGTCAGATTTTTTTTTAACTAATGCAAAACTGATCCCTCTAACCATCTTCTCACCCTACCCATTACAATTACTCTGAATGAGTGAAGTTTTAGTTTAATAAAGCTTGTGTGTTTTTCTGATTCAGGATGGTGTCCCATTTTTATGGGAATGGAGATATTTGTGATATAACTGACAAACCAAGACAGGTGACTGTAAAACTAAAGTAAGTTAGACCATCAAATCATGCTTTATGCTTCTCTCTTTAGTCTGCTTCCTATGGTCAAAAGATTATATAAATATATAATTATGGATAATTATATTTAATCATAATAATTTATGGATTTGTCATAAAATACTGTTTTATTATAAAATAGTAAAATCATAATTGTGATATAATTGTTATTTATTTATAAGTTATTATCAAATTAAATTATTTCAATTATTTATTAAATTATACAGAATCACTTACAAGGCATTTTTATCCTTGAGAGGAAAACAGTTTAAAATAATTTTATATCGTTTGGGCAGTGCCTTAAAGTACTCTCTGTTTTAGGTGTAAAGAATCAGATTCTCCTCATGCTGTTACTGTATATATGCTAGAGCCTCACTCCTGTCAGTATATCCTTGGGGTAAGTGAAAAACTAATACTCAGGAATTCAGTTTTGGGCCACATTTTAACTTTTAGCATTAAGTCTAGAAAGGACCTTCAGTAGTCTCCAAAGTTTAATATAGCCCTCATACTACTTGTAAAAATTGACATTATTTTATTGAGGTATAATTTACATAAAGTAAAATGCAAAGTTCTTAAGTGTTGAGTCTGATGAGTTTTGACAGTTTTATGTACCCACTCAACTATTACCCAAAACAAGGTATCTATCACTGCAGAAAATTTTCTTATACCCCTTTCCTGTCAATACCCCTCAATTCCCAAAGATACTCCTTTCTGTTTTCTGATACCATAGATCAGTTTTACCTCTTTTTTGATTCCATATGAATGGGATCATATAGTCTATAATGTTTTATGCCTGGCCTCTTTGACTCAGCATGTTTTTTAGACTCAGCATTTGTTTTCTTCATTTTACTCCTGCCAGCAATATATGAGAGTCCAATTGCTCCACATCCTTACCAATATTTGGTGTTGTCAGTCTTTTTTATTTTAGCCATTTTAGTGATTTTAATTTGCATTTCCCATATGAAAAGTGTTGTTGAAAACTTTTCATGTGATTATTCATCTGTATACCTTCTTTGGTGAAGTGTCTAGCCAAGTCTTTTTAAAGAAAATATTATTCTGACACAAAAACAGTAAGGAAGACTTTATTCAGGACTGTTGCCACAAGTGTCAAGACTATCACAATAGGGGAGAGAGAGTCAGCTCATCTCCAAATACAGCAAAGACAGCCAGGGATACATAGCCAACAAGCAGAATGGGGTGTTGGGGAGTAGTCATTGTATGACAAATTACTAAAAGGAGACATCAGGGGTAGGGGATTCTTGCTAAACTGACTTAACAGAATTATTGCTGAAGGCTGCCCAGGAAGATCAGATATCAAAAGTGAGAAAGGAGGAATTTGATCAGATATGGAGGGTGATTAGATATTGAGAGTGAGGGATTCTCTCTAAACTGACTTATCAGAATTACTGCTGCAACTGGAATTGGCAGGCCCAGGAACAAAAAGAGGCCTAGTCAAAAAGAGGGCTCAGGGGAGCCTTACTATCATTTGGTCAAGGAGAGGGTCTTTCTCAGTCTTTTACCCATTTTTGTTGTTGTTATCTTTCTTCTTATTATTTATTTCTAGGAGTTCAAATATATAATGGACATGAGTTTTTTCTATTTTAATTGCACATTCTTCTCCTGATCTGTGTCTTGACTATTCTCTTTCTTACTGTCTTTTGATGAGCAAAAGTTTATTTGATGAAGTTCATTTTATCGCTAATGATTTTTTTTGTTTTAAGAAATTTTGCCACCCCAAAGTCATGAAGGTATTATCTTCTACTTCCTTCTAGAAATATGGTTCTACCTTTGGTTATGCGATGTGTAAGGGTGGTTTTCTTTTTTTCTTTTTTTTTTTTTTTTTTTTTTTTTTTGTGGTACGCGGGCCTCTCACTGTTGCGGCCTCTCGCGCAGGCCCAGCGGCCATGGCTCACGGGCCCAGCCACTCCGCGGCATGTGGGATCTTCCCAGACTGGGGCACAAACCCGCGTCCAGTGGAAGCTCAGGGTGGTTTTCTTTGTTATTTATCCTGGTTGGAGTTCACTGAGCTTCTCGGGTTTGTGGGTTGATGTAATTCATTAGGTTTGGAAAAATTTGGGCCATCATCTTTTCAAAGATTTCTTCTGCCCCACCTTTTTTCTGTTTCTGGGACTCTGATTAAACATTTAGTTTGAAGTTGTCCCCAAATCTCAGGCCCTTTATTTTATTCTTACCTTCTTTGTTTCAATTTAGGTCATGTCATTTCTATTGAATTGTTTTCAAGTTCATTGTTTACTTTGGTGTGTCCTGTCCACCTCTTTGAATGAAACTGTATCTGATATATTTTTCATTTCTAACATTTCCATTCAGTTCTTTTTTATGGCTTCATTTTTGCTAAAATCCCCCATCTATTCACACATGTTGTCTACCTTTTCCACTATTTCCTTCATTATATTTATTATAATTATCTTAAATCTGATCATTTTAACACCTGGCCCATTTTTGGATTTTTTTTTTACCTTTTTCTTGAACTGTACAACTTATTATTTTGCCATATTCTGCTACTTTTTTGTTATATAAGACCTAGCTATGTATTTCTCTCTCCTTCTTGTCCTTTACTCCTTTTCTCTCTCATCTCTTTTACTTAAAGATAAAAACACCTCTCTACCTATCTGGTATTTTATTTGGATGACTAAATGTTTTCTAAAAAGCTCAATTTGTAGAAATAACATTGGATGGTTTATCCAAAACAAGGACTCGTATACATTTATCAAATTTATAGGTATTCATTCAGCAGAAAAATACTGAATAAAGTATTTAGCTTAGCAGCTTTTTAATGGTTTTATTGTTGTTGTTCTTTAGGTTGAATCTCCAGTGATCTGTAAAATCTTAGATACAGCAGACGAAAATGGACTTCTTTCTCTCCCCAACTAAAGGGTAACAAAGTTCAGGGGAAAAAAAAGATCATTGGAAGTCATGATGATTTGTCTGACCATGTGTCCCATTATAGAGCTCTCAGTCATTGGACTGCATCTAAAGGATTGTATAAAAGGACTCTCAACCACTTTGTGAATATGTATGTGTACATAAGAGGTTATTGATAAACTTCTAAGGCAGACGTTTTGTTTCACCTTTTTCATTTTTGTTGTGTCTTATGAACTGATTGTGTGTTTTTCTTTGCTTGGATAATGTGATTCCAAAATAAATCCTATCCAAGCAATTTAGAGTCGATCCTAATGAAATGTCATAATCGTTGTACCTATTGAAAGTTTTTAAATAATAGATTTATGTAAATTATAGTATATACACTAGCTAATAAAGTAAGGATAATGAAGAAAGAAATTGATAGGAGGTTGTTTAAATGAGAGACTGTGTTAAATATGTAATTTCTAGTGCCTGAAATCCTTTCAACAAATTTTTATTTAGCAACCGCGCTCTACCAGGTATTAAACTAGAAACTGGACACACGGTAAAGCCTCACACATAAGTTTTCTTCTCCTCTGTTAATCTCAAGAAACTCTTATTTACAATAGGTTGCTTCTCTCTCAGAACGTTTATCTGTTTCTTTCTCCTTGATATGAGTGTGTTTCCCCAAAAAATATGTACCTGGTATAGACAGTCGGTGATTCTTCTCTTTCGATTTAGAATGATTTATCTTAACAAAACACACTGTGCTGGCTATCCTTTGTACTTGCCTACTATATACTACAGATTTTAGTTCCGGAGAGTTTTACAGCACAATATTTATTTTAAAGTGAATAAAATGTCCACAAACAGTGTTGTCATGTAGTCAATGGCAGATTATACAGTTTCTTTATTTTCTCCATTACTCTGTTTCACACAACATCATCCTGTTGTATTTTGGACATACATGTCTAAATAAGGGCAGAAAATTACCCATAAGATACTTTCCTTTTCCTCCTTCTCAGCAGTTCTGGTCAAAGTTATTGTAGTTTGAGAAAAGGTTAATATAATTGACTATTGGAAGGCTATCTATAGATTTTAGTAGGAAGCAGCACATGTAGAAATAGCATGCACTTCGAATTCAAACCTAAATCCAGATACTCTCTTTAACTTACTAGCTGTGTGGTCCTAGACAGCAGTTAACCACTTCAAGCCTCACTTCCTCGATTGTAGAGAGACTACTATTACTTCATAAGGTGGTTGTATCAGTGCATTAATTTTCTCTGTATGTAAAAAGCCTAGCAGGTTCCCAGTAAGTGTTAATTTCCTAATATCTCCCTTGTCTCCTATTAACATAATGAGATCAGAGACCAAAGCCGTTAAAATTTAATTCTTTAATAAAGTATAGAATTACATTTACTATATATCAATTAAGACAGGTTTACTTTCACATTTAGATTATAGGTATAGGAGAGGAAAGAGAACTGTGAAAGCTTAGTGCCAAAAAAATACTTGGGGAATATTTAGGCCAAACTCTTTCTTTTGTAAGAAAGGGGGGAAAATCTGAAAAACTGTATTAGAATAGTTTACTACAGAAGATTCTTAAAAATAGAAGTCATAATAAAAACTAAGTCAGGGCTTCCCTGGTGGCGCAGTGGTTGAGAGCCCGCCTGCCGATGCAGGAGACACGGGTTCATGCCCCAGTCCGAGAAGATCCCACATGCCGTGGAGCAGCTGGGCCCATGAGCCATGGCCGCTGAGCCTGCACGTCCAGATCCTGTGCTCCGCAACGGGAGAGGCCACAACAGTGAGAGGCCCGCGTAATGCAAAAAAAAAAAAAAAACTAAGTCAGCCTTCTGTCTTGGCTAACAGCTTAAACTTCTTTGAGAGGAAGGCTAGGCCAGGTATCTCTATAGCCCTTCTAAATCTTGGGTCCCCTATCAGTAGTCTGAAGTTTTTTGATCTCCAAATTGTTTGTTGCTACCTCGATTGCGCAGCCATTCTTCTATAGTAGTAGGCAGGAAAAGGGGCTCAGCTACAATATGCCTAATGCACTCTGAGAAGTCTTTCTCAAAGTGGAATCTCTATTAAGGTGGGTGCTAAATCAGATTCTTTAGCCCAGAGCCTAAGACTCTGCATTTTGAATGTTTCCTGAGTGATTCTCTTTATTTTAAATAAATTCTCCAGTGATCGAGGATCACTGTGACTCAGGCACTTCATTTTTAACAATTTCACACATACTAACCCTCCTGATTAGGGTTTCAGGGAAATAACTAGTAGCTCATCTTTACAGGAAGATTGTGACATGGAGACTTTTTTTTTTTTTTCCTTTTTTTCAGCTTTACCTGCTTTTTTTCAAGATACCACTAGGTGGGGCCTTGTTTATATCCTTATATCCTTGATTAAAGGGACTTCGGCAACAAAGGGCAACAAATTATCTCAGCTAAACTGAATAGTAAGCTTTGTGTACAGTCCTTGGTGAACTATCCTTTTCAGTCAGTCTGATATACAAAAAGGCCTGACCTGATTTGTGACAAAGCTTAAACTTCATAGTACATAATCAGGCCAAATTATTGACCCAGTAGCACCAAAGAGCTAACATAAAAGGTCTCAGTCTAAAAAGGAAAATAAGAATCAAGATTTGAATTTTGAATAAATAGTATTTGCAGTCAGAGTTTCAAATGAAAATAAATATCAGCTATACCAGAAAGTGATTATAAACTCTCTTCCTAGTGTTGGGTAATTCTACTTACCAGGGCTTACATTTCCATTTGAGCATACAAATAGAACTATTTTCATATGTGTGTATGTTATATGTTATGATGAGCTGTTGAGGTAAAAGTTTTCAAGATATATTGCCATGGTGACATGGCTTAAGAGAAAATCCATTTCTCCATTTCTTTTTTTCAGTTGTTTGACAGGGGTGGTAGAGAAACCATGGACCACTACGTACCAAGAGCATGCTTTATTTCAGTTGCCAGTAGTCTCAAAGTAGGTTGTACAAGCAGGCGAGATGATCCAGTGGATTATGGGAAGAAAATACTAGAAATTCTACTAATTTTTCATCTGCAAAAGAGGAATTAAGCTTCACTAATATTTAATATGTGGACTGACACTGGTGCACACAGTCATTCATGAATCAGATTTCATGTAATAAAACACAAAAGATCCTGAGAGGAAGAGTGGGTATTACATGTGTAGAGGAGTTGGTGGGGATACAATTATTCTTCACTTTTACCATATTACAGCATTGTAGAGTAACTAAGTTAATACCTCCATCACCTTTCAGAAAATTGAATTGTCACTTTAAATATTAGCATCGAGACCACACATTAGGTATATAACCAATCAGAATTAAGGTGAGAGGTTAACAGGTTACTTTCATCAGTCACGGCTTCAATCACTGTGATCCTGGTATCTTACAAGTCTTCTCTATTAGTAATAACACAGTATACTAATGCTTTTTTGCAGTGATTAGGAAGAATGAGCAAGTTTTCCTCGCTTGCATGCAAAAGAACTACAGTCTGAAGAATAGAATTCCACTCTTTAACACCTAAAGAAAATAAAGGCAGGCCTGACAGTCTCAAAACTTATAAGATGCAAAGAAGAAAGTCAGAATTACTAACAAATGGAATATAGGGCTTGTAGTGTTTTGCATCCACACCTATTTGTAAACTTTTAAGAATTTTAGAATTTTTTATATTTGAAACAAAAAGTGTGCATCAAAAGCAAGTGAATCAAGCAGAAGTTCTGGAAATGGTAATCATCTCAACTATGGAAGACACTTGTGAGACTATGAAATAATGCTAACCATCTCACATCTAATCATATACTGCATTATATATTTCAAATCTGTTAAATTGCTTTCCAGCACCTTTCAATAGAATAAATTATGCTTTGCCTGAATTTAAGAAAAAATATCGCTTTCTGTATATCTGCCTGAAGCACAAACATAATTTTCATTTTGTAAATATATAATACTAAAAATCAAACATCCTTGAAAGTCCAGCAAAGTAGATTGTAAAGCCCAGTTAGTCAAATCTGCTTTAGCACTATCTAAATTCACTCAGTAATACAGCCAAAAATAGTGAACTTTGTTGGGTTCTAAAAGCTTCTGTGTCCTCAATAAAATACTAGTTTGCCAGTTAGTCACCAGTGGTCTTTAATAGCAGTAAAAACCAATTTACTCATTTAAGAATTCTATCAGAGGTCCAAATATTATCCCATAGATTAGAAAAATATTAATAATTGGTCAAGGAGATTGGAAGTTGTTTTACCCTAGATTAGTTTTCCATACTTACAGTTATTAATATTCTTAAGCCATCTTGGACTTCCCTGGTGGTCCAGTGGCTAAGACTCCACGCTCCCAATGCAGGGGGCCCGGGTTCAATCCCTGGTCAGGGAACTAGATCCCACATGCCTCAACTAAGAGTTCACGTGCCACAACTAAAGATCCCACGTGCCGTGACTAAGACCTGGTGCTGCCAAATAAATAAATATTAAAATATATATATATATATATATATATATATATATATATATTCCTAAGCCATCTTGAGAAATCATTTGTTGGAAAAACTTTCATTAACTACCTCCAAGAAAGGGTTTCACCCCCAAAAAGCCACTGTGAACAATCTTGTGTCATTATTCTTTGAATTTCAGATAACAGGCTACCCCAGACTCTTCTTTTATAAAAATAAAAATGACAGCTGTCACTTCTTGAACATTTATTAAATAGTAGGCACTATGCTAAACCCTTCAGATACCCTATGTTCACAACCCTGTGAGGTAGGTTTACTATCATTAACTCACAGATAAGGAAAATGAGGCTACAAGAACTGAACTAAACTACAGTTGGCTGAGCCAGCAGCTGAATCAGTTTAGATTCCAGAGTCCATGTTTGTAAATAATATGCCATAGTGCTTTCTATTCACAGAGCATCTGCCCCATTAACTGCTCTCGGTTATCATCTTCCACCAGAGAGAACACACCGAGGGACTCAGCAAAATGTCCTGTAAGATGAGGGAAATGACTGATTTTGTCCTGGTAACGTATGACACCCATTTTTTTCCATATATTATTTTTATCATGGAACTCCACTAACTTTTCTTAAGCTAATGCCACCCACAAATCGGGCAAATGAAAGTTCACTAACAAGATTAAAGTGTTACCTTGGAAATTCTGGCTTAGTTAAATGCCATCAAACCCTACCTTCTTTAATAATCCTCCTGTGATGGTAAACGATGCAGGTGCAGTGACGATTTATTTAGATCCAGATTGCATTTATGATTTAAATGATAAAAATAATTCCTTTATCTTTTATTTGTTGGAGTAAAGAATATGTCTTAATTTTGTTTCTTCTCAGACCTTGCATAAAATTGACACTCAACAAATATTTGCTGAATAAATGATTGAAACTTCATCCTCTCTTACCCACACCTAATAAAAATCTTCCCCAACGACTCCAATTCCCACGGGTTTCCTAACAGTCCTTATTTTTCAGTGTTTGGTGCTTGGAGGAAAAATAATATTTTCCTCAGTTTTACAATGGTTGGGAAAGAAAAAGGAGTAGAATTATTGATTTGTTCCATCTGTATTCCTTTTCACTCAGGTTCCCCCCAACATTGTTTAATTTTTTGCTGCTTTACACTGCTTTCCCACGGTCCCATATGTTGCTTCTCCTTCCTAACAGGAGTACAGTGTCTTTGCCTCTTTATTGTGTTTCATTTCTCCCACTAGTGGGCAGTGATTGAGTAAAGTCCCTGATCTCAAAGATTAAGAAAATTAATTTTTTTTTTGTTTTTTTTTTTTTTGGCCATGCAGCTTGCAGGATCTTAGTTCCCCAGCCAGGGATCAAACCTGGGACCCTGCAGTGAAAGCACCAAGTCCCAACTACTGGACCACCGGGGAATTCCCAAGAAAATTCAATTTTCAGTCTCCAACTCCATGTCCTGAAAACATGCCAGTTCTGAGGTACTCTGAACTCCTCAAAGAAAGTGTCTAACATTATGGTTCTCTGTGAAGAATACAATTCCCAGTCATACCTTTCCTCAGAGTAATATTAATAAAATCAGTTCTTACAATTTCTTTGACATACATTGTTGCTAAACCCAAGCAAATGAGCAAGAAACTTTCATAAGCTCTTCCTAACGTCAGATATGAAATGTATTGAACCTGAAGTATTTATACAGGTTACAAAACCTATCGTAGTGCCACGGCCCCAGAAGACAGGCATAAAGCACCCTTTGTGACTTGCTCTACTTTTTAAGGCCTATCTGGCATCTGAACAAGGTACATTTTGCAAAACATCAGGCTTTGCATGAAAATCAAGGTTCCCACCGTTGAAAGATCTCCCACTCATCAGCATGCTACAAGCAGCTGAAGGTTTGGAAAAGTGTCAAAAAAACAAACCTTCACAGAAATGGAACTCAGAGAAACAAACTGAACCAGCTAAGTGTATTTATTTTTTTTAAATCAGAATTATCTCTTTATTGGGGTAAAGGAGGGAAAATTCACTAATTTGTCCATAAACAATAAAGTGATATTTTTACTTTGGTAAAATTAATCTCAAAGGCACTGTACCTAAACAGATTGCCTGTTAACTATCTCTTATGGAAAGCAGAATTTCACTAAATCTGCACCTTATTCAAATTGTCATCTACTTTAAAGTAACTGGTATTGTCCCTTCTGTCCCTCTAAGAACCGGTTACCCCTTTTCTCCTTAACTTCTTTGTGGTTGCTGAAGAGTTTGCTTTTATCCTCAGAGTCCTCAGGCTGCATTATGAGCCAAGAAATTCGAATGAGAATGAATACAGGTTGTCTGGCAGCTCCTGGCCAGCGAGGGTGGTCACTTGGGAAAAGATGCCCTTAGAGCTGGTCTCCTGAGTAAACAGAAACGCTTTGTAGTCCTCCTAAATCAAGACCCATATCCCCTTTCATTAGAGTCCTGCTGATAATCATCCTGGGAATATAGAGAGGGATACAAAAAGTAACAAACATGGGGAAATTGTAAGCCAGCCAGATAGAGATCTGGGTGGACATCACTTTCAGGCTTTATCCATTCAGTCATTTATTATATGATTCATTTATTCAAGTCATCACTGGAAGCCCACCAGGGCCAAGGACTAATAGGTACTAGGGATACGGTGCTGATCAAAATAGACAGTCTTTGCCTTATTACAGCTTTTTCTAATGGAGACAGCCAGTAAACAATTATATGTAACTATTATGAACTGAAGTGTGCCCCCCACCCCCCAAAATTCATGTTTGAAGTTGTAACCCACAATGTGACTGTATCTGGAGATAAGGCATTTAAGGAGGGAATTAAGGTTAAATTAGGTCACAGGGTAGGGCCCTAATCTGATAGGACTGGTGTCCTTAGAAGGGGAAGAGACACCAGAGACCCCCTAAACTTCTCCCTCCATGCACATACAGAGAAGAGGCCACATGAGGACACGATGAGAAGGCAGCCTTCCACAAGCCAGGAAAAGAGACCTCACAAGAAACCAATCCTGATGGCATTTTGACCTTGAACTTCTAGCCTCCAGAATTGTGAGAAAATTAATTTCTGTTATTTAAGCCAGTTAGTCTGTGGTATTTTGTTATGGAAGCCCGAGCAGGCTAATACAGTAGCATGATGTTGGGTAATGATAAGAATCATGAAGAAAATAAAGTATGGCAGAAGGATATATAGTGATGGGGTGGAGAGCTATGTTGAATATGGAAAGTAGGAAAGGCCCTGGGGGAAGATCATTCCAGGCTGAAGTATTCCTGGGGGAATTAATTCCCTGACCTGAGAACAAAATGGAGGCGTGTGAGAAATAGTCAAAAAGGCTGTGTAGCCCAAGCACACTAGGCAGGGTACTCATGAAAGGAAATGAGGACAAAGAGGAAACCACGGGCCAGATTATTAGGGCCATGTAGGCCATAGCAAGGACTTCAGATTTTGTTCTAAGTGGGATGGAAAGCTGCTGGAAGGTTTTAATCAAGAGAGTGACAAATATGATTTACTTTAAAAGGGTCACAGACACACAGGAAGGAGACTGTGGGAGAGAAAGACTGGAAGGTGGGAGAATGGTTAGGAGGCTAGTTTAATAACAGTCCAGGTGAGAGATGGTGGGGGTATGGGCTAGACGGGATGGGGTTGAAGGAGGTGAGAAATAGTTGGATTCAGAGTGTATTTTCAAGATAATTGAGGATTGCTCTATCAGTTAGATGCGGCATGCAAGAGAAAGAAAAGAATCAAGGGCCCTGACTGAGCTGTGCACTGGTCATTGCGGTACTGTTTACTGAGATGATAAAACAGCAGGAGGCACAAGTCTGTGGGGAGCGGGTTTGAATCAAGAGTTCAGTTTTGTACATGTCTATTAGACATCCAAGTGGAGACGTTGAACAGGCAACTGGATAGACCAGCATGGAGTTCAGGGAGGGTTAGGATTAGAGAGGTAAAATGAGTGTCATTAGCATTTAAGTGGTATTGAAAGACTGAATATCGTTAATCACTGCCAGCACCTGCTTCTCAATTTACAGATCCATATTTAGGGGTGGGAGAGGAAGTAAGGAGCTCTTTTCCTGTCTTTCTGCTCCTCCTTTCCCTTCTCCATCCCCTCAAAAATTACCCCATCTGGCTTCAAGCCCTCACTTCAAGAAGACTTCACACTTGGGCCGGTGATGCTGACTGTTACACACTGAAGCACATTCCCCAGTCATCTGCTGAGGCAGAGTCCTCCCACTGGTGGAGCTTGGCTGCTTTGGCTGTGGTTCTAAGCTCAGTCTAGGCCTGCCCTCTCTAAAGCCTGAATCCCTGGAGGAGGTGAGCCTTTTTCCTTGACCGCCTACCTGCCTCTCCTCACCATTCCACAGACCTGGTGTCTTCACTGACTCTCGGCCTTCCTTCAACTCCAGTAGGGAGGCAGTGAGAGCAGATCTCTTTTACAGGACCATAGACCTCTTTTGGTAATGAAGAAGAAAAACAACAACTGCTTTAAGTGAATAAGGGAGAAAATGCCTACCTCTGGGAGTCAAAAGTCCCACTGTAGTTTCCATGTATCATTGCCACTAAACTGAATGAAGAGGATGACCTTGAAAGGGGAGCCTCCATAATCTGGCCTGGCTAGGTTATGGAGAATTACTCAAGAATGAGCTATAACCCAAAGTCAGATCTGGTGGAAACCTGAACCTGCCAGCACCCAGGAGTGCTACTGGTGGCCTAGCATAGAGATCTTCAAACTGGGGTGCAAGTTTCTTGAGCATGAAAAAGGGATCCAGTTTATAGATGCTCATTTTCAGGCCCCTCCAACTGAGCTGTTTGAGAAGGCTACTGTGCCTTACTCTTTTAAGACCTCATGCTGCCCTTTCATTACTGCCCCTTCCCACTTTAGAAAAGAATTCCCACCTGGAACCTTTTGAGGCCATTTCTTCTGGATGTAAAGAGTTCCTAACCAAGGAACTATTTAAAATCTTAGTTTCAAAGAAAGATCCTTAAAGTATTTATCAAGGGACCATAATTTTGTGTTTTCCCCTAGCTTATACTAAACACCATATATCACCAATTCTAAGATAAGCATTTTTTCACATTGTAACCTCTCTGAAATTGGTGTATCTTACCATCATGTAAGCCCAATGGTTGTTATTACCTGCACTTGTGCATTTTCACAATCAAAACTTGTAGAATGCATATTGGACGTATAGTGGAGCACCTTTTTATCACCTAAGAAGCAGAGCTGTGGGGCGAAAGTGGACAGTGGGTGGTGAATCAAATGAGGTTAACAATATTCCTAAAGCAGAAGACAAATTCTTCTGTCTAGAATAACTCTCTAGGTCAGATAGGTGAGTGTCTAAATTTAAACCTATCACCCAGAGATACATTCCTTGTTGCCAATTCAGTTTTGACAACTTAAAAAACTTCTGTAAGGGCAGTCTGTAAGGAAGCGCTCTATTCCCAGCTCTCTTTCTTATTTGCTAGGTTGACTGAAGGCAATTTTACTCTACATTACTTTCCTTGAACAGATACAGGTTTGTGAGTAATTTCAACAGTATTCATAAAATGAATCTGCTCTTCAAATTTTGATGATGTGATCATTTCAACAGAAAAAAATAGAAGGTAAGACATGTACATTCCGGTTACAACTATGTACAAATGCATGCTTATATAGTAATAAGGTTCTGAAGTGAATTTTGAGTAATATCTACAATCTTATTTATTGAATTTTAAAAATAACACTCCCATAGAAACTCTCCTAACTGACCTCCACGTTAACAACCCAGCAAGTAACAAGTTCTCTCTTCCCTCTATAAACTATTCTGCAGGGTACCCATGCACACCACATGCTAGTAGTCTACTCTCTGTGTATAAGCTCTTTTGCTGCCCTCTCTCTCCAGATCAAACAAACAAACACAATCAGTAAGAATATAGATTTGAACTACACAATCAATAGGCTTGAACTAATGGACCTGTAGAAAACATTTTACCCAAGAAAAAATATACATTCTTGGGACTTCCCTGGTGGCGCAGTGGTTAAGAATCCGCCTGCCAATGCAGGGGACATGGGTTCGATCCCTGGTCCGGGAAGATCCCACATGCCGTGGAGCAACTGAGCTCGTGTGCCACAACTACTGAGCCTGTGCTCTAGAGCCCGCGAGCCACAACTACTGAAGCCCATGCTCCACAACTACTAAAGCCCGCGCACCTAGAGCCCGTGCTCCGCAACAAGAGAAGCCACCGCAATGAGAAGCCCACACACAACAATGAAGAGTAGACCCCACGTGCCGCAACTAGAGAAAGCCCATGCACGGCAATGAAGACCCAACGCAGCCAAAAATAAATAAATAAATTTATTTTTTTAAAATGCACATTCTTTTCGAGTATACTCAGATTGTTTACATAAACTGTCCATCTACGGGAGCATAAAGCAAATCTCAATTTTCAAGGGTTGGAATCGTATATATCTCATTTGCCACAAGGTCATTAAGTTAAATCAATAATTGAAATATCATTATTGGAAAATTAAGAGAATCACTTCTAAATAATTTGTGGGCCCAAAGAAAAATAATAATGGAAATTAGAGCATATTTAGAACTAAACGATAATGAAAATAATACTGTAGTAAATTGTATTATTGTCCCAAATAGTTTCTAACTTCCCTGTATAAAATTAACATCCCTGACACTTTCTCTGCCTTTACTGTTTTATTTTTCTTCATAGAACATATCACCACATAAAAATTACATATTTGTTTACCTGTTTATTTTATCTTCCTTAGCCTAATATAATTGTCATGGGAATAGAAACTTCTCTCTTGTGTTCACCAGTGTATCTCAAGTTCATGGCACATAGTATTCAATAAATATCCATTGAATGAATGAATACTGTTATTACTTTACTATTTGGGTGTTCTCTTTATCAATATTAGTTCTCTTCTTTAATGTCGTGTTGTTTTCAGTTCTTCTCTGATATTAATGTTGCCATTCTCTTTTTCTTTTTCTTCATGTAAGCTTAATCTACTTTTGCCTCTTAACTTTTACATCAGTTTACCTTATGTTTATCTATTCCAAGCAGCAAATTTTGCATATCTTTTTTTTTTTTTTTTTTTTTTTTGGCGGCCCTGTGCGGCTTGTAGGACCCTAGTTCCCCAACAAGGGACTGAACCTGGGTCTTTGGCAATGAAAGTGCAGTCCCAACCACTGGACTGACAGGGAATTCCCTGCATATCATTTTTAAAAAATATTTATTTAGTTAGTTGCACCGGTTCTTAGTTGCAGTAGGTGGGCTCCTTTGTTGCAACTTGTGGGCTCCTTATTTGTGGCATGCAAATTCTTAGTTTCGGCATGCATGTGGGATCTAGTTCCCTGACCAGGGATCAGACCTGAGCCCCCTGCGTTGGGAGCACGGAGTGTTAACCACGGGGCTACCAGGGAAGTCCCCTACATATTTTTAATTCAAGGATTTTTGTCTTTGGCATGCAAATTCTTAGTTGAGGCATGTGAACTCTTAGTTTCGGCATGCATGTGGGATCTAGTTCCCTGACCAGGGATCAGACCTGAGCCCCCTGCGTTGGGAGCACAGAGTGTTAACCACGGGGCTACCAGGGAAGTCCCCTACATATTTTTAATTCAAGGATTTTTGTCTTTTATAAACGACATTAAGCATTTACATTTATTTTCTTGCTGTTTTTATTTCTGTAATCCTGCTTTATACTCCCTAAATCTTGTTTTCTTAGTATTTCCTTCCCTCCACTATTTTATAAAAGTTATTTATTTTCTCAGACTATGCAATATGCTAGCAGAGGGCAAAGGGACAGGAAGTAGGGACTAGTGGAAGTTACAAAATACCAACCACAACTTCCTGATCAGAAGCAAGTAAGGCCTATATTAGCACCCATATTTTCTTCCTTATGAAACATTTCAACCTATTTCTTGTTCTTACCCTGTTTTCTCTGCTACTTTCTATAAGATGTGTTTGTTGGTGGTTATTGGGCTGCACCCCACAGGCCTACAAGGCCTGTGCTTGCCCAGCTTCAAGACTGAAGAAAGAGCCTGGAGTCAGCAACAGAGACATCAGTGTGAGACAGGCTGGGACCTTTTGCTGCAGTGCTGCAATGCTTGCGCCTGGACTGACGTCTCCTGGAGCAAGAAAATACTGATACAAAGAAAACTATAAGGGACTAAAAGTAGCTGCTATCCATGCACAGTTCCGGCAAATTCTAGACAAAAGATACAAAAAGACCAAAAAAACCCCAACTGCCACTTCTGAAGAGCTGGGAGTAAAAACAGGGTGTCGGAGCAAAAGCAGGGTACTGCACATGCCCCCAGCACTCAACACCAACAACAAAGGGGTGGGCAAAGCTCCGAAGCCACCCCTCTGGCTCGACCCCTGGACACACCCCTACCCTCACCCCATAGAAGGAAGCAGCTCCCTCCACCTTGGGGAGGGAGCAAGGGAACGTGTTACTTGTTTTCGCTCCCTCCTGCTGCAACAGAGGCCCCAATAAAGCCTTGCCTGAATTTCTTGACTGGCCTCTTATCAATTTCTATTGACTGGGGAAGGCCAAGAACCCTGGTTGCTATCAAATGGTTTAATGGATGGGGGAGCTTACATGTCTGAAGCAAGGTCCTGGAGCAACAGCCCACTGTGTGTGGTCGACGACAGGCAGGACATGGCAGCAGTCTTCGCTCACTGTGGGGGGAATTACCAGTTATAGGGGAATTGACATCAGGTGGGCTCATTAGTTACCAGGGAAACCAATAGAGAGGCATGCCTCTTATCGGGCCTCTCACTGCCCCTTTGATAAGAACAATCACCAGCTGGGGCAAGTTCGCAGGAAGGTCAGTCATGTGAATAGGGTGCAGGTGAAGCAGGCACTGGTTGGGCAGGGGATGTACAGAGAGCAAGAGAACAGTCATCTTGAGTGGCCTGAGCATACAGTGGTAAACTTTACAATTTCATCCTTAGGTTACAGAATATAAAGTTGAGATTTTTGACTGAACCAGAAGAGTAACATTACCGAGAAATAGAATAGTTGATTGGACTTTGCATCTTTCCTCTGGAGGAGAGGAGGCATGTTTTTGTTTAAATGAGAGAAGTTGCATTATTTCAAATGGGAGAGTTGGTGTTCTTTGGGAATATGGCTAAAGGAGCAGCTATAAATGTTGAGCACCAAAAAGATGGACCATTGTGGACGGAGTGGATTGCAACTCAGTATCTGTTCTGAACCTTTTAGTTTACCTTTTTAGTGTAACTACACTTTCCAGATTCACAGAAACTAGGGTTTTAAATGTAAATTGGGTTCTGCCAACTAAATACCTGGTGCCAAATGTTTTTCTGCGGCACTGCTTTGATGTTCAGCATTTGCTTTGGAGGTGTCAAAGAGTGTTAGTTGTAGAGGTTGTGGCAGTGCAGCAGCTTCCTGATCTCTCTGGATGTCTACTTCAACAGGTGTCCTTCAAGTCCAAGGTCCAAGGAGGCCTCCTCACTCCTTCCCTTCCTGGCTGTAGCAGAAAAAGCAGCTCTGCTGGCTAGTCAGACTGGTAGTGTTTATTCTGGAATGTTTCCTGCAGACATGTCATCATAGAGCCTTGACCTTTTAATGATTGAGAAGACATCTGATTTCCGATATTCAGTTCTTTTCTGCTTAATGTTTTCTTTCTTTTTTTTTTTTTTTTTTTCAACCACTGCGCCACCAGGGAAGCCCTGCTTAATGTTTTCTGATTCTTAAAACCGTGATTGATAAACTGAAATATCCAGAATTCCGTATCTTTTTCCAGATTCATTTCACTTTAAAGAAGTTTTTGAAATGCTTAGGAGTTTTCCCGCTGGGCGATAAACTTAGTTTAGTAAATAATTAACCTTTGGAACTAATTATTCTTGATTATTCTGAGCACAAATGCATGCTACACAATGTGGTCAAACAAGTTATTTTGTCTTTTAAGGAAAAGAACTCTCTCTGAGTTTCAACAATGCTATTCTCTGATGGTTTTTAAATAATTGACAGGAAAGTAAAAGTATCACAGTCTGATGTTCAGAAATGTTAGGTATTTCATTATTTTTATTTTCCAAACATGAGTTTAAAAGAACATTAAAAGCATCAGAAATACAAATCTGACCTAATGGTTAATATCAGAACAATTTGCATCACAGTAAAGCATCAAGAGAAATAATTAATATACCCTGCTAATTAGTCATATTCAACTGAATTCTCATTACTTTTATAAAAGTTCTCATTTTAGCCCTTATGGAAAAGTTATATATGTCTATTTATATCTTTATCTCCATATAGACATAGATATAGATAGACATATATAACTTATGAAGAGACAAGTTACATATATCTATCTCTGTATCTGTATCTACATATATCTACATATAGACATAGATACGGAGACATAAATATACAGGAAGGCTAAGAATCTAGCCTGCTATGTATTTCATGCAAGTTAAATCAATCATTTCTTGATGAGCATAAAGAGACTGAATACCTCATATGCACATGCTTATTTTCTTTATGCTATGATTTTTACCTCCCAAAGATGGGTCAAATCATCTCAGACTCAGAGGTCACAAAGGAAACCTGTCATTTTTAGTTTTACAAGTAGAAATTACTTTAAAAAAAATCTTTTATTGAGTCACATTTGAAATGCCTGGCCAAAAAAGAGATTCATACCTTAAAAAGTATGAAATAGCTTCTTGATTACAATGTTATTACTTATAAAGCTGTTTGGAGCTTCTTGATTACAATGTTATTACTTATAAAGCTGTTTGGCTTATTGAATTAAATACGAGGTTCTGAATTTAGACAAAAGTTTCATTCCTAATTTGCCACAATTCTTCAAATGATCTTCGGAGAGGATATTATATTTCTTAATTCTTTGTTAAAAAGAGGTAATATACGAACCTACCTCATGGAAGTATTAATAAATGAAAATAGTGTTGTATTAAAAATATAAAAGCACAGTTGAAATAGGTCATAGTGACTTCCAAAAATAGCATTCAATTACCAAAGGAAGAAAAGAAGAGTGTATATTTTCTCTTCTGTTATAAAATTTAATAGCAAAAATAAAAGGACAAAAGGGAGAGAAGGAAAGAAGGGAGAGAGTCCTAAAAGGTGAATTTAACAGCAAAATAAAATCCATATCTCATACTTAAGCCTCAGAAATAGAAATGACTGGTTGATCCTGGAAGGTAAGAGTTATTAGATGAGACTGAGCAGAGTTCTAGCTGAGTACCAGCTGTCTTCTCCACGCATCTCATGACCTCTGTATTTGGGAACAGCATGGGAGAGGATGCTATAAACTGAACACCTTTCATCCAAGGGATAAAGTACCTTCCAATTTGCAATAACAGTTCTTGAATAGAACAATTTATAAAGATAGGTTTTGTATCTTGATGCTCATCTTGTCTAGAAGTTATAGTTCCAAATTGTATTGAGTTCAAATGCCAACTGTATAATGAAAACATTTTTTACATAAAAATATAAGTATACAGTTGTTATGCTAGGAATCACGGAGTATATAATAAAATAAGTTTAAGTGTAGAAATACTTAATCTATTTTGCCTTATTGCCCATTTCCAGTTTAAGATGCATGGGAGAGAAATAACACAATTAGTTTGAAAACAGATCATCTTAAGAATTTTTCTACCATGGCAATATATAAACAAAGACCAAAAAAATTTTCTAAATAGTTACTTAGATAGTCTTCGTCAGGTTGTTAACAAATCATTCTCACACAGAAGGAAAGCATAAATCGAAACACCCCCATCTCATCCTTATGCCTTCTTGTACATACAAGAGTCTACATACAACAGTCTAGCCTGCTTCCCACATAACAGCACCCTGATGAGATGACCACAGTTAGTGCCTACTACCCCAGGAAGAGCACCCCTCTACTATAGATACAGTCCTCCTCACTAGGTTTCTTGGGTAAGATCATTCTGAAATAGAATAATTCATTTTTAGCAAGAAAAAACAGACTTCTTTTTTAAAAGAACTATACAGCTACTCAGCTGACACAATAATAATGTCTATAATTAGAAATGGTAATAATCTTAATACCCTATTCTTAGTTGGCTGTTTTATGAAAAGAAAGTAACTAATGCTTGTGTATTTTTGGTAAAAATAGTTATAGATAATACATTTCTGATTTTCTGCTTTAACAATGTATTATTTATTCCAGTAAGACTACAACCAAAAAAAGTATATTGATCCCAATTCAACACTTCAAAAACTCAAAATTTATAATTCAGTTAATAAAAATAATGCCTCAGTAAAGATGATACCTTCACATTCTTTAAAAATTCCAGCTCATACTTACTTCAAAGAACCATAACATTGACTCAAATGACCGTAATCAGTTCATTCCCTACTTTAATACAGTAGCATGATCATTCCCTGGCATCTATTTAAAAGTTTAGTACAAAAGATTGGAGCACAGGTCAGGTGTAAAATAATAAACTTTTACATCAACGCTTAAAATGTCAAGAAACTACAAAGCAAACCAATAGATGCTAATACTTCAGACAAAAGGAAGTCATTAGTGTCAACTGTCTAGGTCTTTAAGTTTTGATGTATCTCTGGTCTCACAGAATTTTAAAAAATCAATTAGTATCAGAAACAAAAACATATACATAAGATTCTCTAGCCTCCATGACTCTAAACAGAGGGGACTGGAATCTGCTTGGCTGAAGTGCTATCATACTCTTGCATTAAATCATTAGTGGTGTGATAATGCATGGCAATATATGAACTGGCAAATCCAAAAGAATTTACTGGCTGTAAGTTGTGTGGGATGCTCTCTTCCTGGGACGGGCTGCTGTTATAGATACTGTAGTACGGCTCAATCCGAGTGTTGATGGGGGTTGAGCTGCTCTGACCATAGTGTTGATGTCCAGCAGACATCTTGGGACTGACCACACTTTCCTTCGAATGACTTGGGCCACAGGCCTGGTCCACAAATTTCTTCTGGGGCTTTGGAGACAACATGTAGGCAGAGTTTGTTTCATGATGGGAGGATTTGTTTCTGTTGACTTCGAGGTTTCCCTTTCCCATGGCTCGAAGTCGAGTCTTCTGTTTGCAGCAGAAAAAACTCAGGCCTATGTACTGCAGACACCACAGCACTTTCCTCCTCAGCCCTGCACTGTTCCGAGAATATATAAAAGGGTTTAATCCTGACTTGAAAAATACAAGCGTAAAACCAAACAGTTCAAACTGGTAAAGGATGAAGCTCCCATCGCTGGACAGAACCACCTGCACCAAGGAGATTCCCAGTGGAAGGCAGCACACCAGGACCGACAGCACAATGATCACACAGGTGACCACCGCCTTGGAATCCTTAGCCGTGGAGAGATTGACGGCCGAGACCAGCTGGAGCCGGCTGGCTGCAGGGGTTGGCAGCTGGTTGGGACTCTTGGTGTATCCGTGGGTCTGAACGTGCTGCAGTTTGTTGTAATTCTGGTTCCTGTACAGAGCTGGCATGGTACACTGGATGGGATCTCCACCTCCCTTCACAGGGGCCCCCATGAAAGGCTGTGGTCTGGAAGCATCAACTGTGATCACAGGGGGGCACTTTCTGACTTGAGCATTTTTCCGCAGGGTCTGAGCAATCATGATGTAAGACACAGACACCACAGCAACACAAAAGGTGAAGTCGACCACATAGAGAGACAGGATGGCTTTCCCTTCTCGGGCAATCAGACTGGACATGGGAAGGCAGAGGTGGGACTTGCTGGTTTTCAGGGTGGCCAAGGTGGCGAGGGTGAAACTGGTGGCCCAGAGGAGCAAAGTGAGGAGCAACGTGCAGAGAAAGGAGGCCGTGCGGTTCGGCTGCTTCCCCAACACCATGCGGAGCCGGTGCAGGGCAATCACCGCCACTGTCTTGAGGGACATGATGATGAAGCCGGAGCTGGTGAGGTGGAAGGTGAAGCAGAAAGCATCCGGTATGCCGCTGGCTGAACTGAAGAACAACACAAAGGTGAACATGGGGGCCGTCACGCCACAAATGAAGAGGTCACAGAAGGACAGGTTCAGGACCATGAAATCAAAGTTGGTTCTGAATTTCCTGAAGGCCGGATCAAAGAAGGACAAGAAGACAATGAAGTTGCCGTAAGAGCCCAGGCAGAAGATGATTGCGAGCAGAAAGGTACAGCTCACCAAGGTGGCCGTGTGGATGAGGTCCTGGAGGTCTTCCTGGAGAGCAGTGCTGTTTTCTCCCTGGGAGTGAGGCACATGTAGCAGGGTAGTGTTGGGAGCAGCCTGAGGGAGGTCCGTTGAGTTCATCTTCAGAGATGACTTCCTTCTGTGTGAAGGGAGTCAGGGCCTCAACTCACAGATGAGCGATATTTGACAAAAGAGGCCCAAGGCAGAAAAGCCTGCGCACAAAAATGCATACCCAGAAACAGAAAGGAATTAATGGAGAAAGAAGAGTGACCTCATGATCTTTTACAAAAGCACTAGACTTTTTCAGCTCTGACCCAGAAAGCATTTCTCCTTGCAAAGCCCCACACAGGAAAGACACAAAGACCTCAAAATACATTCATCCAGCTGATTTCAGGTTTTATGACACAGTGGTTTTCAAACTAGTTTAAGCATCATCTGGAGTGGGTTAAACAAAAAACAGATTCCTGGGCCTCACCCCTTGAGATTGTGATTGAAGAATGGGTGTGCAGATGTTACCTTCAGAAACTCTGCAGTGCCAGACACTGAAGACACGAGAACATGATCTCTCCACGAAAGAGATCACAATGTAGTTGGAGGAGATCAACCTATGTAATTGCAGCCAAATGTGGCAAATCAGCTGATGGCAGCACACTGGGGAAGGAAAAGAAGGGGGGCATAATCCAGCCTGGGGTGGAGGCTGAGAGGCTGAAGCAGCTCTCAATAAGGAGGAGCTAGCTGGGTGAAAGGCGAGGGGCAGGGAGTGGGGGACAGACAGGCTGGGAGAAGGGGAGTAGGTCTTTGCAGCAGAAGGAGAGGCAAGAAACAGCACATGCTGTGCCTGACATATAAGCAAGAGGCTACTTTTGAAGTATGTACTGTGGCCTTTTACGTAACTCCCACACATCACTAACAAATCCGACTTCTTTTCCTAGGAAGAATCCTTTATTTTCCTTTATTTATATTTTCTTCTCCCTATTTGTGATTTCTTGGCCAACTCCACACTCTCCTTTGGAAAAGAACTTTGTGTAGGACTATATTTGAGAGGGAAAAAATGGAAGTAATGAAGGGTGTCAGAATTATATTTGAGATTTACAAGGTGCGAAGCACCACTTTGCAAACTCTGTATAAATGTGAGTTATCATTATCCCAGCAGGAATATCCTCGTGAAGAAGCAGGAGGCATGCACCCATTCATGCACGCATTCACCCAGTTTATATCTACCATGTGCATCTCTCCTCCAGCTTTCCGCTAGGTACTGTGGGTACAAAGATGAATAAGACACAGCCTCTACTTTTAAAGAACAACTTCTTTTTCTTCTTGGTCCTTTACTTTCTTAACATTTTTTTTCCATTTTGCAATGAGATTTAAAATACACTCACACAATGTTCTGTTGTCCCAAATCCCAAAGCCCTGTGTGGCCTAGTGCCCACCCCGCTCCCAAAGATGCTTCCAGTGGTACAGCTTAAGTTGTTCCTTGGAGACTGGTGCAGTGCTCTTGGAAACCAAAAATAACTTGCTTTAATCCAGTATTTTAGGAATAACCAGTGGTATTGGGGAGGTCCAGGGGTGATGTTCAGAATATTTAACCACCAGCTCAAGCTGAGTCCCAGAGGCCTCCAGCTGTCCTAGGGTTAACCCTTTTTAGTTGCTGAATCATGGGGTACAGAGGAAGGGGCCTGGTTAGTGAGGGATTACTGGGGCCTCCAAGCAGGAGCTGTGGACCACCCAATACAGAAGTCACCCAGCATTCAATAATAGGTACAGCTGTGCCAGTGAGTATCAGACAAATTTCAGTCCTGGGGAGATCCATAAAACTAACTGGTGTCCTTCATGAACGAAGAAGATAACCTCTTCTACATTCTCAATGGTCAAAAGTGCAGATCATAACAATATAATGAATTTCTCCACTGGGAAGTAGGACCAACTTTTCTGTACTTTCCTTATATAAAAGAGATAGAAAAATTAATCCTGACCTTTTGTTTCTTGATGATTAGAATTAAAAAATAATAATAATGGATAGCTTATTATTTTCACTTAAAAGAGTATGTGCCTGTCTCTGAACCCTTTTTGATACCTGTGTAGTGAAAAAGAAAAACCTTTTACTGTTAATTTTTTAATTGTTAATTGGAGGATTGGGGTTAACTGATGAAAAAAGAAGTTGAAGAGAAAATCCAATTTGTGGAAGCAAGAAGAGCAGAAAGGTGATACTACTGTTTATAGCAAATTCCCCTGACCCCGAAGACAGAAGCAGAAATTTGGCTTGGGGAAATTAGAATGATGAAGAGTCTGGAATTAGGATGCTAAGAAAAATATCGAGCAAGTGGGTGATAAAAAAGAAGCGGATGATGGAAGTTATGAAGACCCCAGGCTGGGAGAAATTTGGAAAGTGGAAAATGGAATGATGAGGCACCAACATTAGTCAAGGATAAGAGGCAGAAGGAAAAAAAAGGATTTGGAGGAGTTGAGGGGCAACTTTCACTTTCTCTCCAATTATAATGCTTCAATAAACTTAAATTTTTTCAATACATGAAAAAATAAAGTAGAATTCTGGGTCAGGAATATAATGATCAGTCTTATCATTAGTATGTTCACTTTACTAAGTGCTTGTGATGTGCCAGGCACTGCTCTCAGTGCTCCACACTATTAATACATTGAATCGTCAAAACAACCCTGAGATAGTATAACTTATCTCTATTTCACAGATGAGGAAACTGAGTCAGAGAGAGAGCACCTATCTTAAAGGGGTACAGTATGGATTTGATCCTAAGCAGTTACTCTCTAAAGGCAGCACTCCACCACCAAGCTAAACAGAATAGCAAAGCAATCAAGGCAGGGAGTCCCAGGTCAGAAGACAGTTACAGCAGCTATAATTTACTGGGTGGTTATTATATGCCAGGCACTTCTACTAGAAGCTTTACATAGGTTATCAAACTTTATTTCATTCTCATTATAATCCTACGAAGTAGGTATTGCAATCCCTTCCCAACTCAAAGTTCCTGGAGCCCAAAATTTGAATACATACACACACACACACACACACACACACACACACACACACACACACACACACACAATTCCATGTACCTTTTTGGCAAGGTTGAAAAATTATGGTTCTGGTATAAAGTAACCATAAATCATTCTGATTTGGGATAATTAGAAAAAAAAAGGAAGGAATCAGAGGCTGGGAAGAGAAAAGGGAGAAAAAGCAGAAGAAAGAGGAGGCTGAGATGACAATTTGGGGAAAAGCTATGATAGCAGAACTATAAAACTCACTTATTTGGGGGAGGGGGGCGGTAAATGAATACCTATTTGCTACTTACTCCTAAATATTAAATAAAGGTTACCAACATTCTTTTCTATGCAAACATACAAGTTACTCTTTATCTCTGGGACCATAAACAAGTTTTGGAAGAAGATGTAATTAAAGTAATAAAATCAGAGAAATTTTAAGTTGGAACACCAGTCTTAAGAAGAAAACATATTAAGCACAATAAGAAGGAATGAATTCATATCATATGCATCTTATTACAACTAAGAAGGAGAAAGCCTAAAGTAAGCAAGAAATAGGAAGTGAAAATTGTGCAGCAATGATTTCTCATTAGGATGTGTGTGAAGGGCCTCTGATAATCTAGTGTGCTGTCTTAATATTTTAGTACGTATTAAAACATTTTATATGAGCTTTTACAAGTCAACTCATGACCTGGATTCTTCCAACTCTTGTTTTCTCATTTTATCCTCGGTTCCTCGAGGGCAGGCATTTTCAGTCTAACCAACCCTCACAAGAAAACAAGGTTCTGTACTATTATTATTATTATTCCCACTGTATTTGTATTGATCAGGAAAACATCAGGGAAGTTAGATGACTTGTCCAAGGTCACTAAGATTCAAGCCAGATTTATCTGATTTCAGAGGCCATGCTCTTTCTCCCCAGGGGAACTACCTTTTGAAGCCCAGAGCAGCTGATAGGGTCGGGTCTGTCAGTGGATGAGAGAGAGGGGAGGCTGTGGAGCACCCCCAGTGTGAGGATGTTGTGGGAGACTTCTGGGAGGGCATAGCGACCCAGACCAGGGACTTGAGATGGGTAGGGGCTCCCCTGGCTGGGGAAGGTTATGGTAAGGAGGGCCTAGGTCGGTCCAGGGAAGCGTGTAAAAGATGCAGCAGAGGGTTGGTGAGGTGAGGAGGGCTCAGGCAGGGCATGGGCGGTGGGGGAGGGGTTCCACGGGCCCGGCGGAGCCGGGGAACCGGCAGGGCAGGCGCGAGATGGTTTCCCCGCAGGCCGCGCCAGGAGCGCAGGTGCACGGCGGCCGGGCCTGGACCTGTGCGGCCGCCTCCTCGCTCACCCGGCGGCTTCTCGGGGCCCGGCCCTCCCGGTCCCCGCGGGGTCGTCCTTCTCCAGGGGCCCGTGGTCTCTCACCTGCCCGGTGGCCGCAGCGCCGCCCCTCCTCCTCCATATCGCAGCCCGGACCCCAGCTCCGCCCGCCGCCCGGGAGGATGCAGGGCTAGAGGCATCATCGCCATCGCCGCCGCCTCCGCGCATCCCGGGAGCCGCGGCAAGCCGGGGCGCGGAGGCGCAGTCACGGAGACGCCGAGGGCGCCGCCCCCCACCCCCACGCCGGACACTCCGGCTCGGCGCCCCGCCTGCCCCCGCGCCCTCGACAACTCGCGGGCCTCCCGTTGCCCTGGGGCCCGACCGCTCCCGCCGCCCCGACCTCCGTCCTCCGCGCCGCGAGAGGTCTCAGGCGCGCCGTTTTGCCGCTCGGGTAGTGGCGGCTCCCCGAGGCTGTTACGAGCTGACATACCGAGGAAGAGGGGGAGCGGACTGGGTGTAGAGGAGGGCAAAGGTGGGGGCACCGACGGACACAGCGCGACCCATGGGGGCCTTGGCCCTTAGAAGGTGGAGACCGTGGACAGCGAGGCGTGGCCAGGCTTCACGTCGGTCTTGGCGGGATCTGGGGGCTTCCCAGGCTTCTGGTCGGCCCGCCGCCCACCTCTCCCCATTCCTGGCGCTTCCGAGTCCGCCTTCCTAGCTCCTCTCTACGCTGTAGCTAATACTTTTTCTCCTAGATCAAACTGGCGTTGTCGTCCAGTTTGGTACTTTGCGACACAGAATCTGTAAATCAAGTCATTGCAACAGACTTTAAATCAAACCAACTATAACGTAATTTTTTCTCCTCTCAGCTCTCTGAAAGTAATAATGAATTTATTGAGGGAACTCAGCAAAGGGCATAACTACTAGGAAACAAATGCAAAGAGCAAAGAAACTACCCATGCAAATGAAATAACCAAGCCAAGAAATCATCGACGTTACTCAATGCTGTGTTCAATGTAAATCATCTTGAAAAGCAATGGTGCAATGCATGCAGCTAATTTTAGTAAGCAAGGACACAAACCAAAAAATTTACCAGCCTCTCATTCTAAAGTGCACAGTATGTCCAAAATGATGAACTCATAAAAGTGGGTTTTAGGGCTTCCCTGGTGGCGTAGTGATTGCGAGTCCACCTGCCGATGCAGGGGACACGTGTTCGTGCCCCGGTCTAGGAATATCCCACATGCTGCAGAGCGGCTGGGCCCGTGAGCCATGGCCGCTGAGCCTGCGCGTCCGGAGCCTGTGCTGCACAACGGGAGAGGCCACAACAGCGAGAGGCCCGCGTACCGAAATAAATAAATAAATAAATAAATAAAAGTGGGTTTTAGTCTCAAGAGTTGTTAAGTAGCATTCCCAAGTATGCTTGTTACTCTGGGCACAAAACAAAGCCAGTTAAACTCTTTACTACTTCAGTGTCCCAACCTGGGTAACTAGGATCTTACTACTTTTCTGACCTTCTCAGAGGGTACCACTTGGTAACACAGAGTGCTATTTGAATGTTCTTTCCTTCACCGAGTGCCAGAAAACCAGAAAGTTCCATTCAAGTGAAGTACTTAGGACACTGCTATTGAAACACCTATTTTGGCCGATAGTTTATCTTCTAAAACAGAACAGTTCAGCACCAACAAATACCAAATAACTGGATTTACGCATATATTTTCCCCAGCCACCCCCACCACTCTGCTTTCATCAAGAGAAAATCAAGAGGGCTGGATAATTTATGAGGCAGATACCCAGTCCAGGGGTTGACTATGCTATCAGAATTTAGAAATAACTTCAAAGAAAAAATTTCACAAGTTGTAAAGGATTCTAGAGAGCTAGAAGAGGAAATCTGGAACCATCAAAGTTCCAGAACTAGTAAGCACGATCAACAAGACGAAAGCTACTATGATCATGCCTACAAAACTTACCAGCAGTGTGTCAAATTGGAAAGAACACTGGTTTAGTAGTCACAAAGTAGAAATCTACAAATAAACAAGCAGGGCTGACTCTAAGTATGTTAAGATATGAATAGGCTATCAATTGGCAGGGAAACCAACATTCTAATACACACTATCATTGACAATGCAAATTGACACATGCACTTTGAGGAAAGAACATGAGAGCCATTAAAATGTTTAGATTCATGACGTAAGAATCTCACTCCTTGGAATTTATCCTACGGAAATACCTGAATAAAAGAAACAAGTGTTAAGTATGAAGGGATGAAAATGTTCACTGCAGTGTGACCTGTAGCAGAGAAAACTGAAAACCTTGATGTTCAACAATGAGGGAATACCCAAAACAGTGACAGTAACAAGACAAATGGCCCTTAGCCGCAAAAATAACTGCAAAGTCTGTAGAAAGTTAATTTTTCCAGTAAGACAAAATTCCTCACTGGTTCTCTCTGGCCACATTACTAATAATTAACTTTAAGAAAATAGGTAGGTAAATTTTCCTCCCAAATTTTGAAACACAGTTTGCAAATTCTTTCTTTTTTAAAGGATTCATTCAGAAACTAAAGATTATTTATTGGCTCATACAACATTAAAGATATAGGCTTTCTCCTCCCCTTACTTCCTACCACTCACCGCTCCCCCCACCCATCCCCACCTGAAACCTGCCTTAGCTCAGTCTTCCAGGCCCAATCAGCAGTGACTTCTAAACACTGGTCTGCCTACACACACCACCCCCCAAACCCTTAACACTTGCGTTCCCTTAACTTGCGTTCCTGCTATCGTTCTCCATTCTTTTGAATGCAACATCCATTTAAGAATTTAGACAATGGTGGCCATTCATCCTTTTTCTCTCCCTCCTCCTTTTCATTCTTGAGGCCACCGATAGAAAATTTAGGAATTAAATAATTCACAATATAACCAGTTAGGGTATCAAAGTAATAAGCAACTTCTAAGCCTGGTATCAGAATCACATTGGGCATGTGATTAAGGTGCCCTGCTTTTAGGCCTAGAGTGGGCCTTAGGAGTCGTCACCAGGGGTTCTCAATCCTGGCTGCACAACTGAAGCATTTACGGAGCTTTTAAAAGACGTTGATGCCTGAGTCCCAACCACAGAAATTCTGACTGAGGAACACAGTGGGTGCCCAGTATCTTGTATTTTTTAATTCCCCACTTTAGGAACCTCACCTACGGCAGCGTATTTTCATACAGCTTGGCTAGGAAAAATTGAAGTGGTCAAGACAACATAAAACCTCACTGCTCAAACTGTGGTTTCAGGACCAGGCATCAATATCATGAGCTGGGAGCATGAACTAAAATTCACATTCTAGGCCCATCAATTTGAGAATCAATCATCTAGACCAGTGTTGTCCAACAGAACTTTCTGTGATGATGAAAACATTCACCTGCCTATTTAACAGGGTAACCACTAGCCAAAAGTGGCTAATGAGCACTTGAAATGTGGCTATTGAGACTGAGGAATTTTTTATTTAATTTAAATGTAAACAGTCACACATGGCTATGACCTATTGTGCTGGACAGGTCTGACCTAGATAATTCACTCTGGTCAGAGGGCATGAATTTACGGATCCAGATCTATGAATGCAAAAGGAATCCATGAGGGTCACTGGCTACAGAACTGTCTTCTCCTTGTAATGAAGACAAAAGCCAGGTGTTAAAAACAATCCATTTATTGGGTTTTAAACTAGTTACACAATTGAAATAATCAGTTTGGCACTACACTATACAGGGATTACGCCTGTGTATGCTGACACTTAAATACTGTACCAGGACCTCTGCTGTGCTTAGGTCTGTGTATCGAGTCATTCAGCAAGTAGATACTAAAAAATATACCGTAGTGTTCCTTTAAGGAAGACTGTACAGGGTGGGCTGCAAGATGACATTCACCAACTTGTGAATTACTTGAACCTAGAAGATACCTTGCATTCTATAAACTGGTCATAGGCAAACATGTGGTGTTCGCATTTAGAGATGTGCACAAAAAGTTACATAAAAGTTCAGACATTCTAATGATAAATAAACTCAAAAAACCCACACCTCAGCTTTTATAACATGAAAAGATAAAGAAAATAATTTAAAAACACACAAAAAATGGCATTCAATTGGTACAAAAGCCAAAAAAATCACTATAATAAAGAGCTATATGTGTATCTTTACAAATTAATTACACAATGGTGTTGTGTAAGAGGTTGCATCTGTACAAAGTCTTGCCAATGCTATCTCTACAGTTTATACATTCTTTTACATCTATGTAACATTTATTAAACAAGTCAAATAAATATTAAGACTTATTAGTCTCAACGATTCTTCAGGCAAAAAAAAAAAAAGGAAAAGGAAAAAAAAATTAAAGAGAAAAAAAATGACAGAATTTCCACAAACACAGCAGACTTCCATTAGTCAAGTGTAACAGTTTTCAAAGAGGGTCAAACAATATTTGCAAAAAATACAGGTAAAAATCAACCAGTCAGGGTTTTTATTGTTGCTGCTGTTTATTTGCAAAATCACACATTGTATACATACATATCAATCAAAAATTTATTCACCAAACCCCTAGTTTTTCAGCAACTGCTCTTCTATTCAGCACCAAAAACTCCAGTCTGTGGGAAACACGTGGACACAGACTTCACTTCTGTGTCTTGGTCGAGCAATCCATCAGGTCCTTGGCTGGGTTCAAGACTTGCCCCCTTTTCCTTCCCTCTTCATGGCTCTCCAGACCCAAGGCTCTCAAGGCTTCAGATTTATGGCCCACAGGCCTACTACCATCTAAACCCAACAGCCATTTGGAAAGAATTCAAAATAATTTGAGATGAATGAAATGACAGGATCTGTATTACAGATGGGCCTTCTCCATTCCAAGTAAACTGCTTCATAATGAGTTCCTAGACTCTGTCTGGTCTTGGATGCCATGATCATACTGGGTAATTATTTCTAGTCTGAGACATTATGGCTTTGTCTGATACCTCAAAGAAAAAGTGATTAATACTCCAGAAATACTTCTGGACAAGTTAGGAAATCAAATGGCAGCTGAGAACCTGTGGCACGCAGACTAATGAGACCAAACACAGAAACCACCAAAATGATGAGAGCTCAACAGAGGCAGGGTTTTAAAACCTGCAGAAAGCCACCACAGATGGTACCTGAGGATCTGGAATTTTTGATGAAAAGAGCTCGAAGTGAGGACTACTCATCTGTATCAAGGAGGAAAAAAATTTCAGTTAGACAACAGGACATCCAACTGTAAGAGCCCAGTAAATGAAATCTTCATTCATCCTATCTCAGTAGAAAGGTTTCTGGGTCCTCCCTCTTTAATACAGAATGGATGATAAATACTTAAGAATCCAGATGAAATGTTTTCACAACTGTAGAACCTAGAATCCCTACGACAACCCAAAATGGCCAGGCCCCACTCAGGAGACAATTAAGAGTAAGATCTCTTTTCTTTTATCTAACCATAAGCCCACTCATGTATAAAGGCCCAAAAGCAGTCACATCAATTCTCTGCTTAATACCTAAAGCAGAGAAGAAAGGATAAAATTCTCTGGGAACTTAACTTCCACTGGCCATAGTAAAAGTCATGAAAGAAAAAACTTAGGAATACCTGCTTCTCAGTTATCAAACCAATGACATTTGAGGATGTCAGACTTCTTTAAACTTTGCTGCCTCACCTTTCTATGCATAATAGCAGGGTGACACGAGGAGATCGGTGAGAACAAGCAGCTGGTCATCAGTGAATTGCTGTTTGTGTTCTTGCCAGTTGTCATGGTGCGTCCTTCGGAAATTGGATAAGGTCTTTTTTACAGTCATCTGTAGAGTAGGCAACCCACATACATTTTATTTTAACCTCTCCAGGGTTATACTTAAGATGCCTTTAGCTAAATAACAATCCTTCTAGACTTCAGATCTTACGCTTCACCAAGAGCTACAAAACCAATAAACCAATCTTACTTCAAAAAGCCACCAAGCTTATTTCTTTAGAATTAGTACTAGCTGCAATTTAGGACAAGCGACCAGAACTTGCACCACATTATTAAACCAGTTCCAATATATACTTACATCTATTTACCAAAGTGAAAAGAACAAAGTCATTGGTCTTCCAAGTTGTTTAATGTAGGAACACAGGTGTTCACTAAATAATACCATCACATTTTCCTGTTTAATATTAGCTCCCAGTTAGAAACTTCCTAGATATAAAATGCTAGTGAAATAGAAGCATAAAATTTATTCTGACAACACTGACAATACCTTACTTCCACTGGACTCGGAGGGACAGAAGCTATGGTAATTTCCTTGCTACCAAAAGATCTCAAATATACAGGCAGCAGGGTCTCTGCAATATTTTAATAATTATTGATGAGTAACTTGGCTCTGGCAGAGGTAGGGCTAGTAGCTTTATCAAAGCAGAAGATCCAGAGTATATAGATTAGTATAAATGGTTTCTTACAAAATATCACTGATAATACATGTGCAAAGAAACTAACAAGGGAGAATTTTACCTCAATAGGCTGAGGATCATTCAGATGTGCACTGAGATTCATAAGGAGCTGGGGCATCCAGGTGGGAACATCGTAAGGACTAGAAAGAACACATGCACCGAGTCCCAGCACCCCGGCATGGCGTTTGACCAACTCTGCAAAGAAAACAGCAATATATGTGCAAATATTTACAGGACTCTATTGCACTTGCTACAGTGAAATAAATTAGTTTTCGATCACACTAGTTGTTTCCAATGTTTGAATTTCTGCATTTAAAAATGACTCTGTATGCACACATATCAAAAACATGATTTTAAGGCTAAACTAAAAACATCCTATAGCCATCCCTCAATGACAGCATAATTATATTTAGGTCCAGAAATGTGTCATGTACTTGGTAAAACTAACATAGTAATGGCTTTTTTGATCAATTCATATCATATGTGAAAGTGCAATCCCTGATCCTAAAAAGATCACCAGTCAAAATTAGATCCCACTTTTCTGGATGTGACTACCTCCTACAGAATGCATCAATTCATTAGGTAAACACACCGTGAATGTGGAACGTCTGGATTCCGCAAAACAGAACTGCTATGTGTCTGTATTCTACAGGGCCTCTATTCTTCCTTTTTAGTGACAGAAGTTACATTAAAGTGCTTTCAAATTCTCATTGTTTTTTTTTTTTTTTTTTGGTGGTATGCGGGCCTCCCTCTGCCGCGGCCTCTCCCGTTGCGGAGCACAGGCTCCGGACGCGCAGGCTCAGCGGCCATGGCTCACGGGCCCAGGCGCTCCGCGGCATGTGGGATCCTCCCGGACCGGGGCGCGAACCCGGTTCCCCTGCATCGGCAGGCAGACGCGCAACCACTGCGCCACCAGGGAAGCCCCCTCATTGTTTTTTAATAAAGATGTGTGCATGTATGTGTTTGTAAGTCTATTATATGTGTATACACAAAATGCTGTGGATAGGGAGTTGAAATTAAGAATAAGGGAATTTGGAGTAGTCATAAACAATGCCATTTGGTTATAACAAAAACCTAAAACTACTTTGGTACTTAATTATTAAAAACACAGTTTTCAAGCAAAAAAACTAGAATATATATTGGTATTTTATTGGAAATTGCTATTAGGTAACTATATGACGTAATCAAAACCCTGGTAGACACAGAGAACAGGCTTGTGGTTGCGGGGCGGAGGGGTAGGTGGGAAGGACTGGGAGTGTGAGGTCAGCAGAGGCAAACTATTAAATACAAGATGGATAAACGGCAAGGTCCTACCATAGAGCACTGTAAATCAACTATACTTCAATAAAATTAAAAACAAAATTAGAACCTTGCTATAATCAGCACTTAAGAGCTTCATATTCCAAGCATTTTCTGCAAATTCAGTCAGCTTCCCACTTACTAATCATCTATGTTTTCCATTATTCTTGTGACTATGTGTAGTTAACAGTGGCAAGATCGGATGCTTCTTTGCAATCACACTTAAATTTCTCTTTAAACATGACACAGTCATCAGATCTCATTCTCTTGTTTACCTTCATGCTCAATTAGAGTGGAAGCTCCTGTAGAATAATGAGTGTTCTCACCCTCTATCAAACGCCTAGGGAAGTAATGATTTTCCTCTCTCCAAATGAAAGCAAGGCTTGTTTTCTTAGTTTTTTCTCTTAGTACATTGACACATAAGTTATAAATTCTAAAAACAAATATTTTAGATCCTCCAAAATAACTAATTCTGGATACCTCTCTTTATAAAGAGATTTCAGGTGGGTGGGTACAGGCTTGATTTACTACAGTAGTTGTATGCAGCCGTGTACACATTCCTTAGTACCTCTCTCAATTTCAGCTTTTACACCCCAGGTCTTGCCTTCTATATGCAAAGCTTTTCAAAAGCAGGGTCAGCTATTTCCGGTACCTAGCATAGACCTAGGCACATACAAGCATTCGATAAATATTTGTTGAGTTAAACCTGGTTAATTCCCAAAAGGTGTTTTCCATCAGTCTTGTTACCTGCAGAAGGAATCGTATTCGTATCTCCTACAAAACCAGGATCTCGTTTCCTTTTCTTCGGTAGTTTTGTTTTGCAAAGTTGCTCAAAATGAATCTGCATAGGACTGTCCATGGTAAGGAAGTTACACTGTAACAGACCACTTAAGGTGGTAGCAGCCATTTCTCGAACCTATAGAAGACAATCACTTCCATTAGAGCCAAGATCCTAAGCCTGGGGAGATGAAGAGAGTGGTAAGGGAACTGGGGTGGGGATTTTCCCTGATATTTGTATACAAATGGTGTAAATGCTCTTTTGCAGTTTCTTAATAGAGATTTCATCAGATTCTCAAAGGGTCTGTGGCCTCAAGATGGATGAGTCACTACACCAGGTTCACAGAAAGTTTAATGGTTAACCATGCTATACAAACCATACATTAATTATTTTCTCACTGACTGATAGTTCTTATCTGGGGTGTAACTGTAAAAGCAGTGCCAGAGCCTGACATTAAAATAAAATTTTCCTAGACTCTACATCTCTTAAAACAACTGCTGTTGTTGTTTTCACTGGTAATAAAGATACAGGATAATTTCTATAATTGGCATACATAGTAGAGATTTATATCCATTTAAACTCATGAATTTCACAGGCTGTTGTCAGACTATACATACAGTTTATAGAAGTACTAAATGAAGAGTGTTTAACAGTCCATTTCAAATTGAAATGGGAACTCAAGTTTTGGGAAGACAAAAAAGCTGTAAAAGGTTATCTCAAATATATCACAAAAATTTCTGCTGAATAGTCGTAAGGAAAGGCAATAATAATTTGAAAAAAAACCACTCAAATGCTTTGCTACTTATTCATTCAAAAGATTTTTTCTTAAATTTTTCAATGTGACAGTTTGGGGGTTCTTAACATATTCTTTGCTACTTTTATTACATTATTATATGAAATACATTATAAAATGTTTTACTACTTCATACTTGGTTGCATTATTTCTTTTCATACCATGATTTATTTTCATACTCAACTATTGACTAGAATGCTTTCAACTTCTCACTACTATGCTACAAAACACTTAATTTATATAATTTTTCCATATTGCAATTTATTTTCTTAGGACATGGCTAATTCTAAGAATTGGGATTACTAAATTTCAATATATCTCCAATTTTACTATTAATTTTGTGGCTACTGGTTGCTTTTCAAAGAGCCAGTGTTAACATACTATGATACAAAACTAATGGGAATACTAGGTTTTAACTTACCAACACTGGTTATTATTATTACACATTTTTGTCTTTGGTGGGTGGAGGACATAAAATTAAGAGTCTCATTGTTTTAAGTTTGTATTTCTCTGGTCATTAAGAGAGGTGTGACTTTTGTTTACTGCTTATACTGTTTTCACCCATACATATATGATACCACCACCACTATCTACTCCTCAAGGTCTTAATGGTCTTCTTACGTTTTTCTCTAGTTTGATGCTTGACCAATTAAACTGATGAGTTTCTAACATTCTTGTGGTCAGATCTGTCCATCTCTGGACTTGTGAAATCCATTGACTTAAATACTCAGAATGTCATTCTCGGCTCACAGGTCACATAAATATCCAAATTCATTTCTCCTACTTTCTCTAAGTAAAAAGTATGTGTTTGGCGGGGTGGGAGGGTGTATCTATACTATATCTGGAATACACTTCAGTGCAAGATGTTCTAATCTATTTTTTTTTTCTCCAAACTGCTATCAAATTACCCAAACACCTCCAACTGAATTGTTCTCTTTCCCGGTAGTGGCATCTACTTTTGTGATATTTTGTTCCAAGGGTCAGTCTGTACATGTCTATAATAATTAACTTTACAAGGTAAGCAAAAAAGGTATTTAGCTTTTTCATCTATAAAAAATTTCCCAACATTTCTAAAAATTTTCCTTTAAATCTAATAAAGTTTTCTTTAAACATTTCTCATTTAGATTACCACAAAGTTTTTTTCCCCAATATTAATCATGAATACTTCTGGCTAATTATTACTGATATTCAGTACCACATGTTTTAAAACTGATAGTTTTAATAAATGTCATGCTTATGTTTATAGTAACAGCTAAGTTTAAGCCTACTACATGGAATAAAATACAAGAATAATCTATAAAAATGTTCTAAAACAAGGTCCCAAAAACAGTCCATTTTGCTATAATATTTAAAGGTAGGAAACACTGACTTTTGAGATTTCCACCTTTCCATTTCCATTCCTTTAAGTTTAATAATAAAAAAAAAGAATAGTCTAAAAAAATTTTACAGATAGCTGCAAATATTTTAATCGAAGCCTGTCAGAGTTATAACCACTGGTGAGTACCCTAGGAACTGGACATATCTGCTCCCAGAACACAAGAAAGCTGGAATGCAAAATTCATAGGTTCATAAGGGAGGTGGAGAAATTTCCATTCCCAGTTTCCTAGGGATACAAATCTATTTTCAGTGCTCTCAAATAAAATACAGATAATTACTGGGAGTGCTCCACTACATGGAAAACCCATAGAGTCCATAAAATAAAATAAGCAAACATTTCACAAGATTTTCAATTACATTTTCTTTACCTAAGGCCAATTTAGACAGTAATATCTTATTTAATGCTACTTCAGCAAAAAAGTTGACTTTAATTTCTCTACCAAGGAAAATAAAAAGGGACAACCTTATCTTAAATCTACTGAATAATAGCACCTATGTGTAGATTTTCATTCTCTTGAAACTGCTCTCATACACATTCCTATTAGCCCTTTAAAAATCAGTAAGGTAAGTAGAGTATTACCTGCAATTTCATAGATTAAGAAAACTTTGGTTCATAAATGTTATCTGCCCAATTGCAAAGAGAAGCCAGAACAAGAACATGTCCAATGTTTGTTTCCATCTGTACTACAGGAAATGATTGGGGTATCAAAACTAATCACATAGGCTATGTCAAAATTAAAGTTACTTTTACTTTACATATCAGTGTGTAAATACTTCTTAAAAGAGGTGCCATAATGCTTTCTTTAAATTTATTAAATTTCGGTTGGCTATAACCTAAATTTTACCTCTAGCTGTTCATCCTCCAAAAGACTTATAACCAGCCACCTGATGTCTTTAACTGCATCTTCATTGTTTAGGAAAATAAAGAGGTTATAAAATACCATGGTCTGGAGGTAGGTCAGTACTGTATATCTAGCATGCCAAGAACTGCTTCTTGCTGTCTGTGAATGAGAAATTAGTGGAAATAATGAAAACAGTGCTGACAAGAACATGAGATGACAGTGAAAGTACAAATAATATAGACTTCCAATATAACTCTACTTTTACAGGTATAGCTAGAGCAAGCTCATCTTATACTTCCTTCTAAAAAAAAGGTTGCACAAGCTATTTCAGGTAAAAGTTAGTTATTCTGAATGTATGAATGAATGGTTCAGAGTAAAGGGAAAGGAACACAAATAAAAGTCAATTTTAGAAGAATTATTTACAATTAATGACTCTTAAATCCTCCAACACTTGCACATTATTTTATTTTACTTTTGATAGTAGCCGGTAGGGTAATGAAAGCAAACAAAACTGAGAACTACTAAATTCTACTGCAAAAAAATACCATTTGAGGCTGTTAAAAAATATCTTTCAGGGGAAACCATGGGAACATGTCCATTTTTTATATTATATAACACATGTGTAATCTGCATAAAGCTGAGCACATAGTACACTAAAAATGCAGCCACAGGACTTCCCTGGTGGTCCAAAGGTTAAGACTCCACACTTCCACTGCCCAGGGGGCGTGGATTCAATCCCTGGTCGGGGAACTAAGATCCCACAGATCCCACATGCCTTGTGGCACAGCCAAAAATAAATTAAATAAATAAATAAAAATGCAGCCAGAAAATATATACTCACTTAGGTCTTTCTACCACAGATCAGAAAATACAAGTGAATAAAATAAAGGGGAAATGGTAAAAGAGAATGCCCACCCTCTCCCTCATAAGCATTTTGCATCCAAAGTGCTTCAATAATTAGCTCCTTATGTATATAGAAAATTTAGGGTTGAGTGACCTGCCCAATGTCACAGAAGTCGGTGGCAGAGCCAGGTACAGATTCTAAATCTGTTTCTTTGGTCAACATATGTCTCCTCTCATACTAAAAGAAGACTCAAAATGAATGCAAGTATCAGGTGTTGTGTGTACCACAGCTGACTTTGTGAAATTCTTAGAATTGTAAACCAAAGATATAAGTGTTTGATATACACTCTTACTTGTTTTAGCACCCGAAGTACCAAAGGCACTTGATGAGGGTAAAGCAACCCCTGAGACATTAGTGATAAACATAACTTTGCATCTCTTTTCAGTTCATCATAGCTATTGTCATTTTCCACTGGGGCAATCTAGAGAACAACAAAAAAAAAACCAAAGACATAAACTGAAAAATAGCCAATAAGTACAAAGGCATCCTTACATGAAAGAAATTACATTTTTAATTTTAACAACTTCTACAGAAAGATCCAAACATACACAAAATTAGAGAATAGTATAATGAATCCCCATGAATCAATCACTTCTTCAACAATGACAAATTCATGGCTAATCCTTTCATTTTTTGCTCCCCTGTGGTTCCCCATCCCCCAATTAAATTATTTGAAGCAAATCCCAGACATATTTCATCCATAAATATTTTATTTTCGGGAATTCCCTGGCAGTCCGGTTGTTAGGGCTCTGTGCTTCCAGTGTAGGGGGCACGGGTTCAGCCCCTGGTCAGGGAACTAAGATCCCACAAGCCACACAGCATGCCCCGCCCCCCAAAAAAGTTATTTTTATCTCTGAAAGATAAAGTTTCTTATTTAAAAAACCTGTAATTACATCATACATAAAAATTCATTACAGTTAAAATATATTCAGTAGTGCTCACACTTCCCCAACTATTTGATGCCTGCATATCCCAGATCCCACTAACCATGAAGGCCTAAAGGAGATTCTCAACCTCAAGATTTGTATATTCAGGTTAACTGTTAGGCCCATCACTAGCAAATTATGCAGTACAGCAATCTAATGATACACATTTTTCTGCAAATTTCAAGTGGATTCAAATAAATCATCCTATCAACCTCATGCTCATATACTATTTGCTTTCTGACTTTTTTCTGAGTGAAGAAAAGGGGTGGAACTCCAGCTATCCCAACATTCATTGCACATTACCCATTTACGAACATATGAGATCATGTTCCATACCCACTGTGTATGTGGTAGTGGAAAAAAGTTTAAGCACCACTGCCCTAAAGACAAACCATATCTACACCAGGGACCTACAAGTAACAAAGACCTATCTATACACTAATGGCTACTGTCCACTTTTATATCCCAAAAAATCCCAAAGGTATCCATGGGTATCAGGCCCTACAGAGCACTTTAAAAAGTACTTTAGTAGTGAATCCTTTGAAAATTTCCAGGAGTGTTATCTTTTTGAAATTTCCTAAAGACAAAATACACCATGGCAGATGAAAAGTTTAGCATGCCATTTGCTAATAAACAGTAACAAGGGTCCTCCGTCTTAAATAATAACAACTGTATTGACCAATAATTGTCAAGTAGTGGTGACGTTTGTGCCAAGCCTTCCCAATTTGCAATAAGACGAGACTGTTTTCTTAACCACAATCAACCACAGCCATCACTACCAACTATAATTTTGGAAACTACTATATAATCTTAGTTTACTAGCTTTATCCACTGACTGGAGAGATGAATAATTAAAACCACCTCAGGTTATATCTTGCATCAAATAAAACTTCAATACAATTACCAGACACAAGTTATTTCCTGCAAATATTTGTTAGAACCAACTATATATAGTGCCATTTAGCAATGTAAAATAAATACAATATACTGGACATTTTGATATTCAAATTTATTATACATTGAATTAAAAAGTCAGAAATAGCTATATTCAAAAATGTCATTGTGGCTTTTTTTTTTAAGCTATCAATATTTTCCTAAACTATTACTTGAAAACTGGCTCTCAGTGAAACAATGTTCTGTCTTTAGACTTTTCATGTAACTGTCAAGATCCTACTCTTATCTAATATTAGAAAGATTATTTCAACAAATATTTAACCACTAACACCTAATGATTTTCCTGTGACTATTCTACCTTTCAGAGATGCAAACAAATCATACACAGTCTGAAAACCTATCAACCATCTGATGATAATTATAAATTCCTTTTGAAGGTCAAAAGGGGATGCATTTTTAATTTCAGACATAAACTTACCTTAAAAAACAAAGGTAGAAGCTGAAGTTGTTCAGTGACTGCTGTAGAGAAGGATCTTCCCGCACTTGCCATCAGCCATTTCAATACTTTATGGAAACAAACACAAAGAGTCAGTCTTTGCTATCCAGTTAGAGACTACAAAGTAGAGTGATTCTATAATGCTAGTGTCAGCCACTCTGATAGCTCTTCAATGTAAAGAAAGAGGTCTGTGTTACTTCACAAATTAGATCAGCAGTGTGACATGATCCATAACAAACGGTATCAACTAATCTAGGGGACTGAAGCCACCCTCAAAGAATGATCAGCAAATTATTAATGGTCTACAAACACACAAAGTACAAATTAAAACTAGCCTTCAAAAATCCTAACAAAGCAAAATTGATGACTAAGTTAGTTGTTTATACTTAGAATCCTTGAAAAAGTTTTAGATATACAAACAACAGGGAACCCTCAATAATCAAGACAATTTTGAAAAATAAAGTTGGAGGACTCACAATTCCATATTTCAAAACTTAATACAAAGCTATAGTAATCTAAACAGTGTGGTACTGACATAAGAACAGACATAGAGACCAACTGAATAGGCCAGAGAGCACAGAAATAAATGCTCACACATATGGCCGATCAATTTTCAACAAGAGTGCCAAGACTATTCAATGAAAAAAACGACAGTCTTTTTAACCAATGATGCTGGGAAACTGGGTATCACAAGCAAAAGAAAGAAGCTGGATCCTTATTGTATACCATAGACAAAAATTAGCTCAAAGTGCTAAAGTGCTAAAACTATAAAACTCTTAGAAGAAAACTTAAGGGACAAACTTCATGACACTGGATTTTTGGCAACAATTTCTTAGACATGACACCAAAAGCAAAGGCAACAGAAGAAAGAGGTAAATCAGACTTCATTAAAATTAAAACTTTTGGGCTTCCCTGGTGGCGCAGTGGTTGAGAGTCTGCCTGCTGATGCAGGGGACACGGGTTCGTGCCCCGGTCCGGGAGAATCCCACATGCCGTGGAGCGGCTGGGCCCGTGAGCCATGGCCGCTGAGCCTGCGTGTCCGGAGCCTGTGCTCCGCAACGGGAGAGGCCACAACAGTGAGAGGCCCACGTAACGCAAAAAAAAAAAAAAAAAAAAAATTAAAACTTTTGTGCATCAAAGGACACTATCAAGAGAGTCAAAATGGGAGAAAATATTTGCAAATCATTTTCAGTTAAGGGATTGATATCCAGAATATATCCAGAATATCAATATCCAGAATACAGAAAGAACTACAACTCAATGACAACAAAACAACCTTATTCAAAAATGGGCAAAGAACTTGACATTTCTCCAGAGAAGAAACAAAAATGGAAAATAAACCAATGAAAAGATTTTCAACCACTAGTCATAAGAGAAATGCAAATTAAAACCACAAGATACATTCTTCACACCTATAAGGAGAGCTATAGTCATAAAAGGTGTTGGCAAAAATATGGAAAAGTTGGAACCCCTCTGCACTGCTGGTTGGAATGTAAAATGGTGCGGCCACTGTGGAAAATAGCTTGGTGGCTCCTCAAAAAATTAAACATAGAATTACCACATGGTCTAGCAATTCTGCTTTCAATACCCAAAAGAATTGAAAGCAGAGACTCAAACATACTTCTACATTAATACTCATAGAAATATTATTCACAATAGTCAAAAGGTGTAAACAACCTGAATGTCCATGAACAGATGAATGGATAAACACTGAAAGCACTACACAAAGTGAAAAAAGCCAGACATAAAAGGACAAATATTGTATGATTCTCCTTATATGAGATACCTAGAATAGGCAAATTACAGAGACACAAAGTAGAATGGTGGTTGCCAGGGGCTGAGGGAGGGGAGAATGAGGAGTTATTGCTTAATGGGTACAGAGTTTCCGTTTTGCAAGATGAAAAGAGTATAAAGATGGATGAAAGTGATGGCTGTATAACAATGTAAATGTACTTGATGCAACTCAGCTATAAATTTTATATTATGTACATTTTACCATAATAAAAAGGGGAGGGGGGAGAAGTCAATAGGATAATCTAAAATATCTGTTTTTAGAGGGAGTTTCTACTAAGTTTAGCCACTCACTAGTTTTTAAGAGTTTAATGCCCTGGGTTCGTTCATCTTCTTCACCAATTCCATTTTCTTCCATAACATGGTTCTGAATTTCTTCATCTACATCCATGAGGGGTTTCAATTTATCTAGAATTCGAGCAGTAAACTCAGGGACACGAGGGGATGCTGTTGGTGCAGTGTTTGGCAAAGAAACATCTATCATGAATATATAGGTCAGCACACTGTAAAATAAAATGCATATAATAAGAAGAGATCCCACATTATCAATAAAACTAAGGTTCAAACGTATGACCCAACCAAAGTAAATTTTCCCAAGACAATCCCTAGAGAGGGTCTTGTGCCTGTGCACACAATTCTGAGACATTAAAAACTACAGTGTGGTGACTACTTCCCACTGGCTTGTGAGCACACTACCATTGTATTTTACATTCAGAGACTCTTGTCTAATGTCCCACAATACAATATAAAACAAAATCTGAAGAAGAGGATATCATGAAACTCAACAGTAACATAACCAGTATGTATTACTAGACATTAAAATTTGATAAAAAGAACTCAAGAGGTATACCATACCACAGAGAAAATAATACCTACCTCCCTATTCTTTCCCTGACATTTTTGTAAACCTGGGTGAGTTTGGGTTCCAAGTACTTCAGTAGTCTATGCAATAGCTCAGGTACTCTCCACTCCTGCTGGGCAAGACCACCTTGCAAGACATAGAGTCGACTAAAAATAAAGCACAGTAGAGTTGTGTTAGTGCCCCCTCTGCCTTTACATGTTTGTTTTTTTTTCTGTGGCATGTGGGATCTTAGTTCCCCGACAAGGGATCAAACCCATGCCCCCTGCAGTGGAAGTGCAGAGTCTTAACCACTGGACCACCAGGGAAGTCCTGCTTTTACATGTTGACAGTATAGATTAATGATGTCTGTATTCCACTTAAAATTGTTTCATTTTCAAACTGACAATTTAGAATAGCACCTTTAGGAAGATTTTATTAATTTTTTCTACATCATTTTCTCTGTATCTCATTTCATCTCCACTGCTATACAATCAAATGAAACACTGACTTTAGAATACTCATTGAGTTAATCTCTAAGCATCAGAAGTTTCCTCACTAATAATAATAATAAAAAAATTATTCTTCTTGTTATAGGATTATCTAGATTTTGTTCTCTTGTTCAGTATTTTTTGCAGCTCCTTATGCCCAAGTATATTTTTCCTTAAAAGGATTACTATCTTCTTTCCTAATAGGAAAGAATGAAAATTAGAACATGTGATAAAGAAGTTAATAATACTGTCATAGGGCTTCCCTGGTGGCGCAGTGGTTGAGAGTCCGCCTGCCGATGCAGGGGACACGGGTTCGTGCCCCAGTCCGGGAAGATCCCACATGCCGCGGAGCGGCTAGGCCCGTGAGCCATAGCCGCTGAGCCTGCGCGTCCAGAGCCTGTGCTCCGCAATGGGAGAGGCCACAACAGTGAGAGGCCCACGTACCACCAAAAAAAAAAAAAAAAAATACTGTCATGGTACAAAAAAGCAGTCCTGATATAAAAGATGTGACAGCAGAGTAGGCTGGACCTACTTTATGTTTGAATTGCTCAGGCTGCCTCCATTTCTCCTATTTGTTCTCAATTGAGAAATAACTGTATTTAGAAGCATATGTTGTATTGAATTGAACTATGGTCATCTCCCAGAAGACAGTGTTACATTATGTAGCCTTTAGGAGTACAGACATTTCACTTCTACTTATACATAAAGAACAAAGATGTCATCTTTCGTTGTAAAATCTTTTGTTAACCTCATAAGCTTCCTTCTTACCTGTGCCCCGCAAGGGGAGAGGCCACAACAGTGAGAGGCCCACGTACCACCAAAAAAAAAAAAAAAAAAATACTGTCATGGTACAAAAAAGCAGTCCTGATATAAAAGATGTGACAGCAGAGTAGGCTGGACCTACTTTATGTTTGAATTGCTCAGGCTGCCTCCATTTCTCCTATTTGTTCTCAATTGAGAAATAACTGTATTTAGAAGCATATGTTGTATTGAATTGAACTATGGTCATCTCCCAGAAGACAGTGTTACATTATGTAGCCTTTAGGAGTACAGACATTTCACTTCTACTTATACATAAAGAACAAAGATGTCATCTTTCGTTGTAAAATCTTTTGTTAACCTCATAAGCTTCCTTCTTATTTACCATGCATCTACAAAGGATCCTCCTTCACCACTCAGTGGTGATTCCAACAGCAGCTCAAAAAGCCAGTGAAGTTTCCGGGGATCTCTGCTTTCCTGTGTTGAAAATATAAAGCAGTAGCAATTAAAATAGAGGTCATACAATTTTTCAAATAAATCAGACATTGCTATTTTAGAAATATAAATAAATATAAGTATAGAGGAAGAAAATCAAACTAAAACTCATAGGCAAGTCAAATCCAAATGTATTCTTATAGCTCATGTTAGAAAGACTAACAGTGAGAAAATTGTTAGCTAAAATGACTCTCTTAAATCAAATTATAACTGCCCTGGACATATAAGATATCAAAAATAATACCTATAACCTTGTATCATCTGGCTTTTACTGTATGTAAGTTACACTTCTAGATATAGGATTTGACTTGTCATTTAATCTAAAAATGCAATTACCATGGCAGAGAAGGTATAACAATCACTTAAGAGTTATCACTCAAGGTTTATTTAAAAAGCTAAACAGAACCATCTCCAGTCATGTGAGATGATAAAATTTCAGGATTCAAGAGGTATAATGAGATTTTACACATTTTGAGACATGGTATGAAACAGTTTGAATAGATCAGTGAGACACAAAAATGAATAGGAGAACTTACACAGGACGTTGCTATACAAGTTCCCCAGTCGTTATAAGTTTCTACTGTAATGTTGGACAATGCTGTTCGAAGCAGAGGACACAAAAGCTCCGAAAGCTTCTCCACCTACTCAAAACAAAATACACAGGAAAAAGTTAATGATACTCAGAACATTTTTCTTTAACTATCTTTTTCTGCAAACACACACATACAAATACACAACCTGATACTTCCTTTATTTCTTAGAAGACCCAAATAAGCCAAGAAAGTAACTTCACCATGTCACCATGATACATATCCAGGTAATAAGGCCATCTTTTTCCAAAAAAATAAAACAAAAATCAGAAAAGAGGAGACAGTTTATTTTATTTTATTTTATTTTTTGTGGTATGCGGGCCTCCCTCTGCTGTGGCCTCTCCCGCTGCGGAGCACAGGCTCCGGACGCGCAGGCTCAGCGGCCATGGCTCATGGGCCCAGCTGCTCCGCGGCATGTGGGATCCTCCCAGACCGGGGCGCGAACCCGGTTCCCCTGCACCGGCAGGCGGACGCGCAACCACTGCGCCACCAGGAAAGCCCCGAGGAGACACTTTATATGGTTTCTCACAAAATCTCTCATACTATTAAAAAGTTCTCTCTTTAAATGTCTGAATGACATAGTACACTGGGCTGAAACAAAATCTCAATCATCTCTGTATTTTGCATGCTTATGGAAGTCACTTGATTGAATCCTAATATAGGAAGCAATGACTTTTCAATACAATTTAGTATTAGCCTGAAGTATAACCTTTAAATTCCAAGTTTTGGATGACTATAAATAGCACTTTAAAAGTGTTCAGTTATACAGAGACTGTGAATATATATATGTGTCTAAACACTAAACTGCTTCTCACAGTTTAGTGAGAACACAAATCACCTTGAGATCTTGATAAAACGCAGATTCTGATTCATTAGATCAGGGTGGGACCTGAGATCCCACTTTTCTAATAAGCTCCCAAGTGATGCCCAAGCTGCAAGTCCATGGACTATACTTTAGTCAAAAGGACCTATGTAGGACAAATGGGGAGAGAGGGCTTGGGATAAAATTTCCAGTGGTAGCACTAGGCACTGAATAAAAGAAAAAAACAAGCTACATCTTAAATAACTTATACGGAAGGGAGATGTGTTCTAGAAATGAGGTAACTCAAAAATGACAGAGACAGGATGACAAGGATATGTATGAACATGTTTAAATAAAATTGTTTCATATGTGAGCAGGAAAATGGCAATATTACAAACTAACGAATACTTTAATACATGATTTGAATATGTATTTAACTAAACTAATATATTAAAAAGTGTTGATAATCCTCCTAAAAAGAATGTGTAATTAAGTTTACCAGAAACAATATTTGCATCTTTTCTTTGAAAAATGGCAGCCTACCTTTTACTCAGGCATTCTGGACATTTTACCAGGTTATTTTCAGTCTAGTGCATCTAGCTAAGAAACTAACCTTAGGGTGGATATGTAAAACTTAATCTTATAATTAAAAAGACAGATACTCAAAAAAAGGCTGTCAAACTCAAACCATCTACGAGACCAAATGAGTAATGTAAATTAGCACTGAGGCTAAGAGAAAAGATTTAATGAGAAGCTAGAGAGTGCCTCAGGAAGGGAGAAACCCATGCACAGACCCAGCCAACTGACACAGTGCAGCAATGCGGGACCAGTATTCCACAATCTTCCCATTTCTCAAAAGAAACTAAAATCCTTTACACAGGATGGAAAATAATTCAGATTTTAAAAGACATTCAATGCCACCTACAGACCACGACTTTGTGACCTATACTCAAAAGCAATATGAAGTTAAACATTTCATATTTTAGGTGTTAACATCTTTTTCTTTTTTAAAAAGATGTGTGTGCCCTCGATGCAGCCGTGAATATGTTCTGATAAACACACAACCTGCTGTCCACCTTAGAGCTCACAGGCGCCACGGGCTAACCCCATGGAGACGAGACAAGCGGGTAGGACCACTGTCCGCCCTGCTGCTGCCCCCATCAGCCGCCCGCCCGGCCACCTGTCGCCTTGCTCCCTCCTGAGGACCGCCGGCCCGAGGTGGCACCAGAATGCTGGCAGAGGGGCAGTGGTGGCAGAGGCTGAGGGACTGAGCTAGGTGTTAATACCTAACGCGTTGGGAATTGCTGCATAAATGGATGATGCAGCTTTAAGAGGGAATGCACTGTACAAATTACATCACCTTTTCAAATGTCCAATGTTTAGAGCCTCTGATTAAACCAGCTATAATTTCTGCAACACATCGCTGGGTGCTCTCATGTGAATCTGCAACCAAACGTTCTAAATGGGGCTTCAGAACTGGCAGAAAGGCATCATCAAAATTTCTGAATATACCCTATGCAAATAAAAATAAGAAAGTTCTTCAGTACTCAAACGACTAGCATCTCCAGTATCACATGCTTATATTTGTTTGCTGTTATTACCACTGTGCTTAAAAAACTCCATGTTCTCCCCTATAGAACTTAACCGTTTTAACAATGTCTGTAAGTTAAAATGGTAAAAACACTGTCATTTGCCACATTACATTAAAATATGATCAGTGAAAGAAAAATTAATAATCTTTCTAACCCTAAAAATACCACACACACCTCAAAAAAAATCAAATAAACATGAAACGCACATAGTCTTGTGGGTTTTGGTTTTTTGCTTCTACTGCTAATTACAAATATTAGAGATAAATACTAAAAAGCTTGTTTTTTTTTGAGCCCTAGACCTTAAGCCAAGATGAATATGATAGGCATTACTTCCAGAGTCATTTTAAAGATAACAGATGACTAAACTCAAACTTTGAACAAATACTTTAAAACTTATGAACCTACAAATTGACAGTCACTAAGCTTTATGAAAAGGGTATGTAAATAACATAGTTACCTTAAAGAGGCAAAAACGTCGAGGATTAAATTTATCTTTTCCTTTTCTGTCTTCTAAAGATAGAAAAGTAATTAACTGTTCCACAAATTTAGGATCAGAAAAATGATCAAATATAATCTGTTCTGCCTATAAAGTTAAAAAAAAAGAACAACATTCAGGGATTAAAATCTATTTAAAAACATGATTCTGAAAACATTAAAATTCAACCATAAAGTTTTGAAACTCAACAGTAAGTTTTTATTTTTGTTTTAAAGAATTTTTAGTTCTCATAGAGCCTTTCTGGAACCAAAATAATATTGCCTCCTAAAAATGCTAAATCCTAAGAATAGCTAAAAGTTTTCCTTCAGCTCTTCAGGTTTGGATTCCACTTCTCAAACTGCGAAATAAAACCAAAAATGTTCTGCTTGAGAAATGAAGACTTAATGCTATTGTGCCAATTTCTGTGCAAATTAGGAAAATCCTCCAAGCTGCAAACCAAACCCCAGCAAATTATTTCCATATTTATAAAATATCAGCAGTTAAAAGGTAAACTTTGCTCAGAATTAGAAAATAAAAGCTACAACATTAACTTGAGGAAGACATAAACCTAAAAGTCCTTCATCAACTTTCAAAATGATAAAGAAGTTCTACAAAGACTAAGAAGTTCCGACTTAAATCTACAAACATCTATTTACTGAGTATCCATCATTTATACGCAATAAAAAATTAAAGCCAGTACCCGAGGGCTAAGTATGTAGTAACTTGGGAGTGACCTTAGATATAGAAGACTTGTGCTAACTGGTCCTAAGAGAAGGGGGGACGGCTGGGGGGGAGTAAGGGAGCGCACATTTACCAATACTTATTGTGCTACACTGCAATACACAAATTGGGGGAAAAAAACCCATGAACTTAGCTTGAAATATAAATCAGGGGCCAAAAGTAAGATGCATCTGAACCAGGTAAGTGTTTACACGTGGTGAAATTAAATGCTTACCTCTGTCAAATCCTCCCTGCTTCTGCCAAGTTTAGGCTGCTCTTCCACACCAGCATAAACAACCATATTCCTACACAGTAAGAGTTTATATTTGTAATACACATAGGAAACAACATTAGAGCTTCCTGGATAGAAAGCATTAGAAGGTACTTCTAATGAACTCTAATCAGATGGTAAGTTGTGGGTTACGAGTATATCACTCAGTCTTCCACCTTAAAAATCTCAGGTCACTGCATCCTAATGACATAGATTATTGGTGTCAATAAGAGACAAATAAGTATTTCTTGGGGCTGGTTTAGACATATGTAGTATTAATAAGTAGGAATATAACTTAGAGCAACTGTTAACAAACTCCTTAGATGTATAATGGTGGACTAAGGAAGTCTAAGGGTTTCAGTGGAAAGACAAGGAAAGAGGCAGGATGAGGCCTAGCACTGGCAAGAACAAAGAAAAAGAGGAAGAGGGACGAGGGAAAAAGCTAGAGATTGTGTATCTTTGGTGACAAAGTACCTCTAACTGCTTCAACTGCCTCAGAACCTCCCTAGAAATCCAAATGATACAACAAATTATATTAAAGATAAGTTTAATAATAAGGTGCATGGCAAGTTGCAACTTACTGTGGCCAGGTGTAGTATCCCCAGTGAGTTTTTTCCACAAAGCAACTTGACTCCCATTCTTTTTTAGTTCTTGGTATACTTTTGCTATCATAATGCAACCAATGATTATCGGGTCTATCACCAGCAACAATTTGGGTGGGTTTAGGATATCCACCTAAGGAAAAGACAATTACATTTCGTGAACTTCAAAATAACTGTGCAATAATTATTCTCAAATAGTGCTAGCATGACTTTATCTTCATAACAAGACTCTGTTAAAATTCGCTCAAGGCAAAAGCACATACATATGAGGCATTTCACATCAGAGAAGGAAAGATGGGATTAAATGGTGTTGGGATAGTTATTTGAGGGGAGAAAGTCAAGTTTGATCCATACTTCATCCCTTTTACCAAAATTAAAAGGATTAATTTTGTTAAAACTTTTTTGGTTTGAATTAATTAATTACAGAGCTCAACGAATTCCCATATACTCTCTTCAACCAGATGCCCCCAATTTTAACATTTCACCATGTGTTCACATTGACATTCTCTCTCTCTCTTTACACACACACACACACACACGTACACATGCACATACACACACTTGTTTTTTGGGACCATTAAATATTCATTTAATATGAGACCTACAAACATGTGTTTCAAGTGAGGGTAAAACAAGATTAGTAGTAGAGAGTATAATGAAATGAAAGTCTTTCCCACATTTAGTTAACACCATTTTATAGTGTTCCAAAATAAAGGTGGTAGTTGGTGTACAGCTACACTCCCTCCCAAAATGGGGTTGGGAGTAAACTGAAGACAGCTGTTTGAACAAATCAGGAGTTATCAGAGATAAAAAAAATTGATGGCCAAAGTAATAAAAATGATGTTTTTCTCCCTCCAAAATCAAATTAACCTTGCCCCTAATCCTACTACTGAGGAAGAAACACTTAACATATTGATGAATTAAATGGTAATGGTATTTTAAGCCTTTGAAATACAGTTTGATAAATAACTAGTATAATTGCTTAGCTGATAAGTAAGTAGATGACATATGTACCCAGAGTGTATAAAAGCTACACATTTTACGTATTATAAAGACATAAAGTGCCATCTATTTTTATAAATACTTGTTAACACTAGTTTTTATTAAGTCAACTGTTTTCCCTTTATAATATTATTTCATACTTCGTATTAAAATCTTCCTATACTTCTATACTTTGTATAGAAAAATACTTGAGATCAAGAACTGTAATTTATACATTTCAAAGAAACTTTCCAAGTTTGACTGAGAAGCACTACTCATTACGTTTGATAGCACTTACTGATTTCATAGGGATTGATGGTCAGCTTTTTGTGGGTTCTTTTTAGCTGCTTAAGAATACCAGCAACAGCTGAGATTGCCATCTAAAAAAGAAGCAGGTAAGGTACATATATCAAAATTTTAAATCTCTCAAATGGTTGCTCCCTTGATCAAAAGCAGAAGCTGGGTTCTGTTTCTTTCCAAAGCAGAGAAATACCTCACCCACTGACATCTGGCAGCACAGCCACATGAGGGCTAACTCTGACTTGGACTGAGTCAGTTGCAGTTCTTACTCTTAAACCTTCATCCATGCTAGTCTCTGCCTAAAAAACTTTTATCCTTTCTTTGTTAAACCAATTCCTGCTCATTCTTCCTATCTCAGCGTAAACATTTCTTCCTAAGGGTCTTTTCCCAATGTGCCAGGTCAGGTCAGCCCCATTTTGCACCCTATCTCTAACAGTTTTCAAGTTAAAACCAACTAGTTGTATCTCTCAGATACCTTTCCCTTCTGTAACATGTTATAACTGTAATTAATTTTTTAAAGTCAATCTTTCCAATTAACCTATAAACATGTTCCCTGCTATATCTCCAGTGTTGAAATGCACAGTACCTGAACACCTCCTCATATATTTGTTGGATGAATTACTATCATCTCGGAACCAAGAGAGGTAGATTTCAAATCAATACACTTCAAGATATCAGGTGAGGCAAAAATTTTCAAACCCAAGATTATAGCTAAAATAAAGTATCTACCTTTCGAACTACAATTGCATCATGGTTGAGATTCTCAATAAAAAAACGTATGGCACGAAGCGGTAACACTCGGTCATCTCTCAAAAGTAGAGACAAAAGCCCAATGCCTATATGTTCAAATTTCCAGGGCCTGAAAAGGGGCGGGGGGGAGGAAATCACAGAACACATCATTCATAAAATCACTTTAAAAAAACAACCCTGTATTTGAAACACTCTAATTTTAAGTTTCCCAAGAATCAAAATAGGTAGGTATATTGAAAAATACTGCTCCTATCATTAGCCCCATACTTTCTAAACTCATGAATCAGACTACAGCATTTTCTGACAGTCATTCATGGCCTTCAGGGTAGAAACCTCCTATAATACTGAAGATAAAAGTTTGAGAATTAAAAATATATATTTTTGCACTTACAAATTTCTCTGCTCCACACCATCTAGCAAAGTGTTTATCAAATTTTCATAGTTCCTTAAAAAAAAAAAATCAGGTAAGGTATTGTTTTAATACAATACTAAGATGAACATCACATAATGTAATATAAATTCAAATTCTGGCCAAATTCACCCTCCTCTTCTCATCACCAGACTATAAAGGGTCTGGTGAGAAGAAATCCAGAGTGAAAGCAGATGCCTGACCCTGGGAAAAGAAAATGAAAGGCAGAGGGGAAAAAAAAAAAAAGTGCTAAGCACACTGAGCAACTCACATTCCTGAGTGGACATTCAAAAGTAAATTTGTGAGTAGTAATCAATTGGTTAGGAGTGTTCTACCTATATAACAACCCAGATATACATGAGGTAGAGTATAAAGTTTATTATTTATATAGAACTGTTAGAAAAAAATTAATAAGCATATTCATAAGGCAAAGAAAAAAATAAAGTTAGGAAGGCTCCTGCTTGAGTGTTACCATTGAAGTGTTTTGGTCCCAAAAATCTAAAAGTAGTTTACTAATATCCTAATAACAAATTTGTATAAATGTTATCGATCAAAAAGCTATTATAAGAGATATGAAGAGATAAACGTGTTGAACTTGAATTTAAGATTTAATGAGTGGGATATGTGTACTAAAAGAAAAATCAATTCATGTTGAAAAAAACATATGATATTAAGATAACTTTAGGGGCTTCCCTGGTGGTTCAGTGGATAAGACTCCATGCTCCCAATGCAGGGGGCCCAGGTTTGATCCCTGGTCAGGGAACTAGATCCCACATGCACACTGCAACTAAGAGTTCGCATGCCACAACTAAGGAGACTGCCTGCCGCAACAAAGGAGCCCATGTGCTGCAAATAAGGGGTCCTTGAGCTGCAACTAAGGAGCCCACCTGCCACAACTAAGACCCAGTGCAACCAAATAAAATAAATAAATAAAAAATAAAAAAAGATAACTTTATCGTGAGATGGTGTTTTCTACCTCCATAGCTGAAAGTGACAATCAGGGATCTTCACAATAATTACCTCTTAACATTTTGGTATCTCTTCAGAATCAATGTATAAAGTTCATTAGGTAGTTATAGTGCATCTATATTTTAGAGATATTTAAAACCTACTATCTATAAAGCTATATGTCATGATAAGTAGGCATTCATAATTACCTTAGAGCATCAGCATTCCTTTCTTGTTGGCGTTTAAGTCCTTCTTTAATTTCTTCTGAACTAAGCATTATCTGTTTGATAGAGGGGTTTTTTGATTGTTGAAGTAATTCTGCTATTCCGACACATGACTTTGGAATCTTATTAAAAAGAAAAGGCAGGGAGGAAAATGAAGTACTGAAATACCACAGATGAATCTTGACAACATTATGCTGAGTGACAGAAGCCACATATCAAAGGCCACAAACTGTATAATTCCATTTAGATGAAATGTCCATAATAAGCAAATTCACAGAGAAAAAAGGTAGATTAGTGGTTTCCAGGGGCTAGGGGTATGGGGGAATGAATGGGAAGCAATTATTATTGGGTACAGGTAAAGCAACCATACTCCAATAAAAACTAATTTTAAAAAATTACTGGGGGGCTTCCCTGGTGGCACAGTGGTTGGGGGTCTGCCTGCCAATGCAGGGGACGCGGGTTCGTGCCCCGGTCCGGGAAGATCCCACATGCCGCGGAGCGGCTGGGCCCGTGAGCCATGGCCGCTGAGCCTGCGCGTCCGGAGCCTGTGCTCCGCAACGGGAGAGGCTACAACAGTGAGAGGACCACGTACCACAAAAAAAAAAAAAAAAAAAAAAAAAAAAAAAAATTACTGGGTACAGGGTTCCTTTTTCTGAGTAATTACAGTGTTCTAGAATTAGAGTAGTGATGGTTGTACAACCCTGATATACTATTGTGAATATATATATATATATTCACAATAGTATATAACAGCACACAACTGTTGTGTTAAAAAGGTGAATTTTTTGGAATGTGAATTACATGTCAATTTTTAAAAAATTTTTAAAAAGAAAGCATAATCTAACAACAGTTACAAATAGCAAGAGTATGTTTTGCAGAAAAGGAATACATTTAGAGCAGTGGTTTTTAAAACTGAGTATGGACGTCAAAAATAATCACTGCAGAAAAGAGGGGGATTCAACCGCACTCACACCTCTTCTACCCATCCCCAATTCTGATGGGTGCGTAAACAGGCGTTTGAAAATTCTTGGATGACAGTCTGCTATCTCTCCCCATCTGAGCTCCACTGAACCTGATATTTACTTTTCAATTGTCAAATCATCCAATTTTAATCTTCACTATAAATTATGGAACCTTGTGTTCAATCTTCTGTGACTTTGACTAGTAGAACTGACCTCCTAAAATATAACCAACTCTTTGAAAAATGAGGCCGCAGATGAAAAATGAGGCCACAGACATACAGGGGATAATGGTAAATGCAACAATGTAATAACACTTTGTGGCCTCTTGGTAGAAAACCACCTAGTTCTCTCCTGGCCATGCTCCAACTTCCTACTCTACCCTGTCATCTATAGCAATGATCACTAAAGCACTAAAAGGAAACAGAATACAAATGCTTTAAAAAAAATTAGAATCAAACGCCAAGAATATGATTACTAAAAAAAGACAAGAAAATAATAGCATTTTAACAAAGCAGTGTTTGCACTAAAATTTGAATTAAAAAAATGATTTTGCTTACTGTGAAGTCCAAGCCAATTGTTTCATATTGCCGATGAATCTTTTCTGCAAGATCATCAAACAGCCTCACTATTGATGGCTTTTCCAGGGACATTGCTTTGCTAAGCCCAGAAGAAACAATTGCTGGCCAAGTCTGTACAATACAGTCCCAATCATGAAGGTTTGCCAAGCATACACCACTGTGATTTCCAAGGAGACAATACAAGGCACCCTGCAGGAAAAAATGATCAATATGGGAAATAAAAGGCACTGTTTAGTTGTAGCCAACTCACTTAAATGTTGTTTTCAAATTTACTAAACACTGATTATTTAAATGCTTGGTACTGGTTATAAAATAGGTCCCCACATTCAACACGTTACTTTTAGAAACCTGAATTTGACACTTAAGTGCAATCCAGTAACATTTTCTCTAAGTCATTTAACAGAGGGTTAGCTCAAAGAACGTCTATTAATGAGGTAATATACAAATGTGAATATATTGCTTTTATGGATATAGCTTCCGTTCTAATTCTCTTCTACTACATTTATAAAGGCTGTGAAATGTGTCACTCTTAGCATTTTAGGGTATAACATACAGAATAATTTTAAAAATTGTGGTTAAATCTGGTTGCCAAGTATTTCTCTAGGTATATAAAAACTAGGTTACTTAATTATACTGTGTACTTTTTACTCATAGGAGCTCAATTAATCAGAATGATTCTGATGACAGTAGGTACCTCTTTCTAAGGTACCCCATTTTAATGAAAACAGCTATTAGTACCAAAACATTTTATTTCCTGAACATTCACCCAAACAACTCCAGTCTGGCTTCCTAACCACCCTGGGCTCTAATCCTCTTTACAGTTCTTATAAGGTCACTGTAACTTCAATTTTACTGACCTAATAGACAGTTTCCAATTTTAAGCTTACTTGACTTGTCTGATTTTGTCCATTTAAACTGCTCTCCACAAGGTCGGCAACATATCACCCAATGAGTTAGATCCTCTACAACATTCTTGAATTACACATCTGCCTTGGGGGTCAGCAATTCCATTACTGCGAAATTCTTTCAACTTTTCTCTACGTTTGAACAATTTTGTAGTAAAACAAAACAAAAAACCCTATACCTTGAACTGCTGTTGCGTGACATCTTGCCTATCAGGCCGTAAGAACTCCAAAACCAGGGGAATGATATCTCTGCAACAGAAGTTATATGCTCCCAAGGCAGCAAAAAATGTTTGCTGGGCCTTATTTCTGACCTAAAGAAAGAGTTATTAACAGATGACTTTTATTAAATGGTAGACAAACTACAAAACAATTTCTAAATGAATCATTAAAACAAAGCAGTGGTAATTTAAATGTTGTCGTAATAACAGAAAAATATACCAAAGCACATAACTTAACAAAAATGAGTAAATGATAATCTTTTTATCAGAAGGAAAGCAAATTACCACCAACCACATCCCTGGTTTAAGTTACACTGGTTCAGGGACTTCCCTGGTGGCGCAGTGGTTAAGAATCCTCCTGCCAATGCAGGGGACACGGGTTCGATCCCTGGTCCGGGAAGATGCCACATGCCGCGGAGCAACTAAGCCCGTGCGCCACAACTACTGAGCCCGCGTGCCACAACTACTGAAGCCTGCACATCTAGAGCCCATGCTCCGCAACAAGAGCCACTGCAACAAGAAGCCCGCGCACCCCAACAAACAGTAGCCCCTGCTCGCTGCAACTAGGGAAAGCCCGCAAGCAAAAACAAAGACCCAACACAGCCAAAAATTAAAAAAATAAATAAAATTAAAAAAAAAAAGTTACACTGGTTCAAATATCCTTTTGATAAAGGAGAGACTGAATAGAACTGATATGCATTTGTTCAGTAACATAATCAGCAGACTATTAAACTTTTTATTCTGAGTTGAGAAGAGTCAGATTTTCTCTTGTGTCTACACAAGGAAAATCAAAGACTTTCCAAAACACAGAACAACTTAACCTTTTCAATGCAAGCCTTAAGAATAGGCCACATATTTTTAACCCAAGCAAAAGATTCAGTATAAATTTATAATCCATGAACTAAATAGTAATGAATAACGGATTATAGTAAAAGCAATACACTGTACATATTTCAAACTTTTTAAAACAATACTTTAGGCAAAATCTCTGGGTTAGATTGGTTTCCTAATTTACACTATTTTATAAAGACAGAATCATTGGCTCTACATGAATCTCTTTACTTTTCCCAGTTCTCTGTGTTTAGAGATAAATTTTTGGTCTTATGCTACCTGAAAGGAGGGACCCCACAATTCACATGGTATCAGCTTCCTGAACTCAAGCAGGATGCCTAGGAAGAATTATATGGCCTTCACAGACAGGCCTTCATAATGTGATTTAATTTAAGTGGCATCAACATTACACTAGCACTATCTACCAAAATTAGTTATATATTTTTTAAAAAAATTTGAGAAGCAATTACAAACAGCAAAAATAAACATTATTTTAAAAAGAGAAGCAAGATTAGTTTGAATATATTTGTCATTTAAAGTGTAAATTTTCTTTGCCAATAGGTTATTTAAATTCCCTTGTTAAAATGGGGATACTTTAGATTGCGTGTTACACAATGGGTGAGAGGGGGCATGCCCAGACTGTTCGGACTAGCCTTACCTGACTGTATGAACTTGTAGATAAACGAAGAAGATCTCTAATCATATCCTGATGTATCTTTTTGTATTCACAACCCTCAACAGTTAGTGTTCGTAGCTACAACAAAAAAAAAACCAGTGTAAATCAAATCTCAAAGTTTTTTACTAAAAGTTCATTTAATTATGAAGTAACACAAATAATTAAATATTTATCTGAAAAACTGTCATTTAAAAAAGTCACTGTGGGGAGTTCCCTGGTGGCTAGTGGTTAGGATTCCAGGCTTTCACTGCTGTGGCCTGGGTTTAATCCCTGGTTGGGGAACTGAGATCCCGCAAGCCGTGCAGCACGGCGGGACAAAAAGAAAGGCATCATGATTTTAAAAAGCTATTTACCTCATGCTGCAACATGACTCTGTCAATCAATAGTGCTCTGATGTGTTGCTTTTTCCCATGGAGCTGAAAAACAGTAGCAAACACTTCAACATTTTCCCTAAATGACTTCAACAATGGTTCCCCTGAATCCCTTAACAAAAAATTAGTTCAAAGAAGGTACAGGATGGGCTGGTGGGTACTGAAGGTATTTCATTTATTCTAAAATCATCAGACTTTTATTCAGTCAAATATTAAAAATACAAAAACAGCCCACTAAGAAAACTGCTTTACTCTATTACATTTATAAACAGCCTTTCTGGGTAGTTGTGTATGTTTACTACAGAATATAACATTTTTTATTTTTGTAAAAATTACCTTTTAAGCTCTCCCCCACCCCCAATGTTCTACCCAGTCACTAAAGGCAGATGTCTGGAACTCAGACTGTTCCTCTTTCACAACTGTATCTCATTAGTCATCAAGTCCCCACAATTCCATCTTTTTTTTTAAACACCTTATCTCCACCCCAATGCCAGTGACTGGATTCAGGCTGTGCTTTCCCATCTGAACTATTATAATAGTTTAACTAAAGCCTCCTGGCTTCCAGTCTCAATCGCCTACTGCTTATTGTTCACAGCAGCGGCAGAGCTTTTCAAAATTCACTGAATTGAATAATGATCTTTCCAACATTTACATCAGATCTACTTAAGAACTTCTAATGACTCCCCCGTTGCTGAATGTAAAACTGAAGCATTTTTTTGGGACAAAACTAGAAATGACCTAGTTTACCTCCTGCCACTCTTCCCTACAAACACTGTTTACTAAAGCATGCCATGTTTGTACATCTCCCTGCCCTGTCACATGCCATTCCCTTTGTCTAAAATATGTAGCACCCTGTGCCTAAACAATGAACTCATATAACCTTTTCAGACTCAATTTCAACAGAAGTCTCCTATAGAAGAACACTGCTATGAACATCAAATGGCTGACTTAAGTATTCTTTCTTCCAGGCTCCCAGGGAAGCTTGTATTGACTTCTCTTGGAGAACAAATATAACATAAGATTACATAAAATGCAATGCTTTAAAGACATGCCTGTGGACAATCCCTATTTTTTACTCCTTCAGTTTCTTACATGGTAAAAAAGCTGTTGCCAAGTTATCAGACTTGAAACTGCCACTGAGAGTCCAGAGACTATCATGGAAATCGACAGAAGAGTTTGTCTCAGGGAAGTACATTTTTTCTAGGATCCTTTTGATTATACCATCATATAATATTTGAAAATCTACTATTTTTACTTATAGGGAACTTCCTCTGTATGCCAAACAATTGCTAAATCAGGTGGTTATATCAATTATTATACATCTTTTAAAAAATTCAGTTTTAGGTGAAAATACTGACCCGATTTTCCATTGATTTCTTTACTAGGTTAAAGCTTTTCCAACGAGAGTCAAATTCATGCTTGTGAGATCCTTGGAATTGCAAAAGGTCTCCAGTAATCTGCGTCAAAGAATTTCAAATTTTATATTTATGAGTCGTCACGTCAAACCCGGTCATATTAACAATTATGCAACTGTTAAATGACAATTGTACCTTTATGATAAGAAACAAGGACTTGGTATCATCTTCTGAATTATTAAGTATGTGGTCTACAATAGGAGGAAAAGAATTTTGGTTAAAATATTTTAAATTACTATAGGACTCCTGATATACTAGTTAAGGAAGAAAAGAAAAAAACAAACAAACCAAAAAAAACCCACTGCCTGATATTGTCACCATTTAGAATTTTAAAATGGTTAAGTAAAAGCACACATGCTATAAAATAAAATTTCTAAATATTTATTAATAAACATAAATTAAATACATATATGTACTTACTAAGAAGTTTCCTTATGACCCTAGCAATTGTTTCTCGGTGGTTCTCTCTGGATAGATCTATTTTTTAAAAAATGAGAGAAAGCATTTTACACACTGAATGCTGACCAGAGCTTTGAAGTTTATATCAACAGTTATGTCAAGAAGAGATAACGTATCCAGGAAAAAAACAAATGGGTCTGTATATGGGAAAAGAATCTAAAAAAGAGTGGAGATAAATTTATATGTATAACAGATTCACTTTGCTGTACACCTGAAACTAACACAACATTGTAAATCAACTATACCCCCAATAAAAATTAAAACAAAATAAACAAACAAACAAACAAAAAAAGAAAAACCAAATGGGTCTGTCTTTATCATAGTTGGTTAGTAGCTTGGCATGATACAGAATAACTTTTAAAACCTTCACATTTATAAGAAACTGCTTACAAAACTTTATTAGGCAGGCAAGGAGGAGGGAGATAAAACTATCTTTGCCAATATTTCAAAGGCTCTATCCTCTAATTACAGGCCATAAATGCACAGGATTCTCTAATTAGTTGTGGTGACCCAAATCAAACAAACAAACTACACCTAATTAATTAATGTATGCAATGAACTCCAATGTTAATCCAGCAATAAGGAAGTGTGCTAAATTTCTATTAATGTTAGATTCAGAACACTAAATTAACACAAAATGTTTTACATAAGTATTTATATAAAATTTAACTCACTATGATAGAAAGATACTATAAAGATAGTTAGAATATGTAAGGGTTTACATCAAGTATAATACAACAGTTCTATAACAATTCTAACCAAAAATGAGCATTACAATATATGAAAGTCTGCCTTTGCACATAGAAAGCATCTATCTTTTACTGGCTATTCTTTATATAATAATTACCCACTCTCTCCAGAAAAAGCAAAGATAATATTAAGTAATTAATATTCATTTTATATATAAAAAAGAGACTAGAAAAACTGTAACTACAAAATTATCCCATTTTAACCCCTGTACAGTAACTGATGAAAATAGTCCATACAGATTTACTCAGATTAGGATTCACATACCATATTCAAGTCCAGTATACAACTTTGTCTCTTCCAAGGACACCATACTTGGTACCCTGTATAAAAACAAGAATGCTTGTATTTATTAATAATACCTATAAGGAGGTTTAAAGGGAAAAGTGTCATTGCTAGAATGTTTAAATGATGATCTTTAACAAACACAGATCTCTCATCTTCAGTACTTCAATTCTTTACTCTAGCTTTCTGAAGATTAATGCTCTATCTGTTTCAATTAGGACAGTATTATTCATCTTTAAAAAAATGTTAATTAAATGTAACGACTTTAGGGGGGGAAATTCACTGCCCAAATGAACATAACACTGATGTTCAATACTCAAATGTAAAAGCTTAAATCTGATGTTAAACATTTATACAAGGAAAAGTCAGCTTTACAATGTTATAATAAAGGTTAAAACTAGACACCAAAAAAATCACCATCAAATTTTACTGTAGAATATACAGCAGATACGCTTCTTTAGATAATCATTACCCTTCCTCTTAAAACCAGCTAAACTGATCTCTCCTGACATCTGCAGTAAAATGCCACTACTTTTGAAGATGTTCAGATGTAAAAATACTACATTAAAAGTCATTTTTTAGGTATGTATGGACAGATTCTACTCGGGAATATGAACCTTTATATCTGAAATCTAAATTTTCTTTAATGAAAAATAAATGGACTTTATTTCAAAATATGAGATTCAATTCAATAACTTTTTATAAACAAAGCAATAATACTTTCTAAGAAGAGGAAGACAGGCACAAATGCCAAGGAAACATGGGGTAAGCGTATCCTATACAAGGCTAATTAGTAATAAATAGAAATTTTATAATTATTGTTCATAATTCATGACCTACACAACACTTGTAACGAAGAAAACACTATTTTGAAATCAACATACCCCTCCCCCGTACTGTATTTTTTTAAGTTGAATTAATTAAGTTATCTCTACCCTAATATTTGGTTGTTATGAATTCTAGGATTTAACTAAATGGGTAATAACATTAAGATGACTAAAATGCCAATTATTTAACTATGTTCCTTGCCATAATGTGGATGGCAACAGTACTGTCCCAAGTTTCAAAACCAAGCCTACAGAATATAAACAAAGAATGGTAATATTTCATAATATAAAATGCTAATTTGCTTTTCAGAGAATTTCAAGAATTTCAAATTCAAGTTCTTCTTAAAATCTGGTTTTCATTCCATAAAGTTTCAACTTTTGGCAACAGCTTGCAAACTTGAACATTCTGTAAAATTATGTATGATTGAAAAATATATATGTATCCAGAGTCTAGTCATTAAAAAATAAAATCAGATTCTTTCACAATGAATTTCAAGGGAAGTCCAACATCTTTACTAAAATTAGATTTGACCAAGAAAGAGAAAAGGCTGTGCTCACATAGTAACAAGCATTAGGCGTAAGACTGTTACCCACCCCACTCCGCCTTCCCTGGTAAAGCATGGGGAAGTACTTGGCCACAAGCTATCACATGAGAGTACATGTCTCCTCACTGCTGCTATAAACATAAGTTGTTTCCTAAAGTAGGAATACAACTGTACCTCACCCAGTCCATACCTAGTACCACACAATACTGAACCAAGCATGCATTTTAATTATTGTCACAAAATTACTCTTAACAAATGACGTTTTAAAAAGCAATCACTATAGTAAGCTATCCTGAAAATTTTTTTACTATATCAAACAAACCAACAAGCAAACAAAAGGCTATCAGTTGGGAATTTGAAATGTTTTTCTTATATGCCCTTCTGACTCTAATAACACCAATTACACTATAACTGCATTTAATAACAAGTCTCATCTAAGCACCGTGATGCTAATTCTAAAAATCCATGTGTTACTCTGAATTGTTTCCCTATCAGAAAAGTTGATGAAGTACTATCCACTTATTACAATTATTTAGAAACATATCAACCTGTGTGGGATTTTAAAATATTAAGTAATAGATTTAAATTAAAATGGCTTAGGCTTTTACTTTTAAAACCTGAACTAAAACACATCTTACACATCTCAAGAGTATAGAAGGCATCTGTTTAGACATATAGTTCAGCTGTACTTTATTTGTTCGTATCCATCTCAAGTTTCTTTTATGCTTATTTAAGATTCAGCTTTAACTGATCTCTTCTTATCTAACAAATTAATTAAACTTTGATTGTACTGACACCTTTTACACCAAATGCTTCTCAGCAAGTATAAATACATATTTATACTAAATATTTCTTCTGATCTTTAGAAGAATAATTTTCTAAAAGAAATGTCTATCCATTAGCCAAGTAAGACTTTATGACTGTATCTCTTTGTGGTCACATTTTAAGTCTATGTGTGCTGGGCTGTACTCTCTGATACTTAAATCTGCTCTTGTAACTTTTAGTTATGTATATAATCTTAGCTGAGTAGACTTAAAGTGCTATCAACAATTATAGATCTGCATTCTGATTAAACACTATAGTAGCAATATATACAATTTAAATCAAATACCATCACTCCCCCACCCCGAGTGAAATTCATTCTACTCATCACTGGTTCATTTTACAAACAGTAATATAAAAATAAAAGTATGACAAATAATTTCAACGCAACATATTATGAATAATACCATCTATACAATAATAATCAAGTTAAATCAGGTTCATAGCAACTACATAGGACCACCAAGCCACCTAATTTGTAACAAAATGTGTTTAATATCTGTACCACTTTAAAAAAAAAAAAAAACTTGTAAGTTTTCTACATCTATGCTATTTGTACCACTAGATGGCAATCTTCTTTAGATTTGATTAGAGTAGAACGATGAAAATAATCACTGGTGGGAAAGAAAGGATGGTGAAAAAGGAAGAAATGACCAGTAACATAAAAACAAAATATACAATACAAATCAAATATGCAAATGAAGCCTAGGTGAGCTGTCATGGAACAACTGCAAACAATAATTCTCCCTTTCTTTAAGTGGAACAACAACCTACCCTGCTCCAAATCCCTCCCCTCCCAAATGAAAACAAACATAAAAGGTATAAAAACCAAGCCACTAACAGATTGTTTTTCCCTCAAGGTAACAAGTGTTTCACAACAGACAACTGGCCTATTTCTGTGTGCTGTTATCCAGTTCAATCCTGGGCATAAACAATAGCTATAAACACAAATGAAAGGCTGGCTCTGACTCTACCATGTGAACAAAAGGTTGCTAAGTAAAGAGAATCTTACATACCGCTAGGTTTAAAATTAACTCGGAGCATAAGAACTATTTCCATGTCTGACATACAAGTTTTTTTTTAAAAAAATCAATGAAAACAGTCAGAAGGTGAAATAAGGAGAAAACAGGGTTACTCACCGTGGAGTAGTAACTGTTTCCTTTTCTGTGTGCAGCTCCCCCAGCAGAGCTGGGTAGTTTCCTGGAGGTGCCAAGAGAGGTTAGCTAGCCCTGCCCCTCATCGCATAACAACACATCCTTTCACATATTCATGAAATGGTCTCAACTCTTAGACCTTAAGTATGAATTTTTTTCTTTTTTTTGAGTGAAAAGTTAGTAAAAGCTGAGCTCCTAAGAATGATTTAACTAAGAATGACTTAACAGATCTATCGGAGGAAAGGGGGCACAAAGTAAAGAAGAAATATTTGAGATGAAAAATGATGACTCCTCTACCTTGAGTAACCCTGTTTTTAGAGATGTTAGTTTTTTGCATCCTGTGATAGCTGGTTAGACCTAAAAGATTCTAAAGAAATGGACTGCAAAAGGAGAAATTAATGACAATTTGAGGATTAAAGGCAAGTGTCCAAAATTCCTACATGACCCTGGAAAGACATAATCCAACTTCCACATCTATAAAGGTAGAACTATGAGTATAAATTATAGCACAAATGTTTCTATGAAATCATTAACTAAAGGTTCCAAGAGCAAAATAGAGAGGTTCCATTTTAAGATTAATTCAGTAACCTTGGTATCTGACAAAACTGTTAAATTTCAAACTGAACTAAACTAAAAAAATTTACCCAATTAAGGGTAAATTAAACCCTCAAGGGACCTTATTTCATCCATCCTTTAAAACAGTAAAATTTATAATATGTACAAGATACTTAGTAACCTTACATTGCTAAAGGCCAAAAAGTACAATGTAGATACCATTAGGTATATAATTTACTTTATACTTAGGACAATCAACTCATCTCATCTAAGCTTTTTAACTATGCTTTTTATTTTTTGTCAGTCTCTAATCATGTAGCATAGAAAATTGTTTTTCACATGTGGTAGCCATTTCCCTGAACAATATACTCTATTAGCAATTAAGATTTTCTTACAGGAAAATTCAGAACTGAAATAAGCTTCCGGTTTTTTACTGCTGCAATTTGCCAGAAGACTAATACTATTAATACATGCACAAGGCAAACTTAATAATAAGTGATTCGACAAAAAATAATTAAAGCAGCTAGAATATTTTCCCTAATTGAGATTTATATAAGAAAAATATAAGTTTAAATTTAAAAAAAGAATTGAGCTGCTAGGTGCTGCCCAAAACTGGTCTGGTATTTCAGAAAATGCATAATGTCCCACAATACCACAGCCAAACACCACAGGATATCTTAGGCATTACACTAAAGCATTGGTCACCATTATGCGTTTCCTTTTCTCCCCAACTTGGCACATTTTACTCTATCTCCTTTGGAATAACTCATGTCCAAAATAAAAGAGTTCTTTTCATCTTCTAGTTTCAAACTGACCTGCTACTGATAATCTCCAAGAATAATGCTACAGATCTTCTTTCTTCAAACTAGGCAGTATGATTCACTATCACAGAACAATGGCACCATCAATGGAAATTATTTGATTAGTTCTTTCAAATCAATTTACACTTAGAAGATTTTAATAATTATTGACCTATATTAGAATAAGCATTTTAGAAATTTAAAAGGCTAACTTTATTTTATTTTACTTTAGTGAAAACTAACTTACTATCTGCAAAAAAAAGTCATAATGTTATATAAAGTCAATGTAAAAAAATCACACATTGACAAAATAAATTAAAATTTCAGGTGAAGGTGATACCAGTTAGAAATTGGTTTGTAAAAAAAGGATTCTGTTAAGAACTAATTAAAAGCCCAGGGAAGACTTTACAAACTCTCTCTTTTGACAATTCAAAGGCAAAGGGATGCTCATTCATCTCTAACTGTACTCTGTATAATCATTACACTAAGTAGGTGTACGTAATTATAAAGAATCCTAAAAATGTATACTGTTCAGTGATTAAAATGATTGAAGTTTTCCTCGTTGTATATTTTATTTCATTATGTACTATTAAATATACAAGAAAATATATTTTATAATTAAAATATAGAAACACATTTATATTAAACATAGTTTTGTATTACTTCATTAGGTTTTATCATGTCAAATTTTCATTAAGTGAAAATTCTAAACACAACACTTAAAACTAAATCATCTTTCCTTTTCAACTTTTCTGAAAAAAAACCTATAAAGGGATATTCGTTTCAATTTTATATCTTATAATACATAGTAAAATGGGCTAACAATCTGCTTAATTATCTTCTGTGGCATTAATAAGGTTTTAATAATATGGTATTGTTTTCCTTATTGAAAATGCATTTCATTATATCCAAATCTAATTGGCTTTATAATAACCAAATATATATGGAACATTTGTACTAATGCACATTTATTTCAAAGGATAAAGACTTTGCTTCAATTCACTATGATAGTGCACATGGCTCCATGCTGAAATGAACTGCAGCGGAAACCTCTAAGCCTCCTGAGTGTATAGTAATCATCACTCAATACTAAAATAATCTAATTATATACACAGAAGATAAATGCTTTTGCTCTTAGATAAATTATTGGATTAAAGGACCACACTTCAACACGTTCAAGCAGAACTAAGTTTACTGATATAATCAACTTGTTATGTACGAAATAGCTTTTTGGCATGCCGTAAGAGTTAAGTTCTTACTAATTACATACTGTTAAAGATCATTAGGAAAATCAAAACCATTTCTGTAGGTCTCTCATTTTAAAATATTATTTAATATCTCTCTCGACAAAAATGAATTTTGGTAAAATTGCTTTTATATCAAACTATAAAACTGATGAAAAACAAAAGTTCTTTAAAAGAATTCAGTAAATTCCTAGGCAAACTTAAAACAGATTTCCTTACCTGAAACGACCCTACTTCTCCCTCTTAAATCTAATGAGTAATCTAAAAAGTTCAATGCCTAGAAACAGTTTTTAGATAAGTGAAAAATAAGTGGGAATTATGAAAATGTATGACCCCAAACAACTGATTATGCAGAATATGGAAAGACAAGCAAGCCACATTTTAAAACCACTCCTTGAAACATTTTAAGATTTTTGTTGCAAAATCAACAAATAATTCTCCCCTTCTGCTTTTCTGAGGGGGCAAGGGTTCCTTACTCATTTTTGTGTGATTTTCATTAACTTATTCAGCAATGAGATGTTGGTGTTCAGAGAAAATGATCTAACATGGTATACTGAAACTAGCATCTATATACTTGATAAGTAAGCTAAAGTTATATACAGCTGATTTCATTTAAACTCAATTTTTTTCAACTCAAATGGTAACACTGACAATGGACTAAATCAAGACATTCATTCGAAATAATAATACTCTGAAAAGCACTGAAATTTGTAAAAGCAACTTGGTGGATCTCAAAAGTTCAAAATCATAATGAATAACATAGAACAAATTTTTATTAAAAAACACCCCAGGTTTTTTGCTAGAAAATCCTTACCATTGATTGCAGACCAAAAAAAAAAAGGTGTTTTCCTTTCTTTTTTTAAAGAATTTATCTTAATTAACTCAGTAAACTAACAGATGAACTTAATATCTCTAAGTTGATATATTAAAACTGATTAGCATTGAAAGTTATTCTATCCTGGTACCATATGAAAAATCTGAATAAAGCCCTAAAATTTATAGATCTAAACTGTGCCTCAGGTGTTTTTGACATAACAATCACAAAAAGGTTAAAGTGATACAGAAACAACACCAATAACAAAACCAGTGACTCATTATGTGACTAAGTCTTAAAATATATGCCAAATGGCAAAAGAGCAAAATATGTAAAGTAGTTATTTTTACTTACAAGTTAGTAACTGGCTCTCCTTTCAATGGAGGTAGGAGGTTTCCTGAGCCAATTAAACAGTTGTGTACTATAGTCAGACTCTGTAGAACATCATCTCTAGAAAAAATAAAAAGCATTTTCTTATTTGAGAAGACTCCAAATCCCTATTTAAGAAAAAGCCTTGTAGAGTTTAAGGTGAAGTAAAAACTTTATCAAGTGGGAATATACAAAATTAAGGCATAGAAATGATGAATGTTTTCAGTTTACCCTCTTAATAGTACAAGGTAATTAAACAGATATTTACTGATAATATTAGACCTGCTTACATTTAAACAGGCTCTATAAATAATCACAAGTAACAACAACTGATTGCCCTTTGTGAAGCAATTCTGAATTTAATTCCCTATTTACCCAAAGATCACAACCACTAACAAAAAGGGAAAACAGTATTACAGAAGATTCTCCACTATAATCTGTCTTTTAAAATGCACTAGCTAGGGACTTTCCTGGCGGTCCAGTGGTTAGGCTGCAGCACTTTCACTGCCAAAGGCCCAGGTTCAATCCCTGGTTGGGGACCTAAGACCCCACAAGCCACGCAGCGTGGCAAAGAAAAAAAAAAAAAAAAAAAAAAAAAGACTAGCTAAACATTTACTCCAAAAAGCAGTTCAGAGTACCACATAGCCAACATAAGTCAATCATACTTCTTCCTCCTCCAAGCCCATTCCTACAGGATTTGCTTACCAGAATTTCCTGTTATTTGACACATAGTAATTTTCTTACTATGATTTTAGGAACTTTCAAAGATTCAAACTATAAAAGTCTAGTGGTCTCAAATAATTGTTTCGTGCTAAAGCTCTTTGGGGGAGAAACAATATCTTAGAGATATTTCTCTAAGTAATATTAATATCAATAGTATGAATTACTAAAAAGAAACAAGCCAATAAAATCTAAGGCGAATCTAGAAAAACAGGCATTTCCTTACAAAGGGGGCATATTTACACACACTTCCCAAAAGACGCACAAGTGACGCTGCTAAATAGAAGGCACTAAAAACAAACTAGAAAAAAACTCTGAGTTTTTCTATTTAAGATGTTTAAATATTATGACAAAATTTCTGTTATTAAACTATAAAATGGTTTTACATTATATGGTTTTATATTATATTAATGTGATTAGAAAACCATTTAAATGTATTAAATGGTTTTCTGATCACATTTATGGCAGACATTCAAAACACACATTGAAAATGAATACATCAGGGATCTCCCTGGTGGCACAGTGGTTAAGAATCCACCTGCCAATGCAGGGGAGACGGGTTCGAGCCCTGGTCCAGGAAGATCCCACATGCCGGGGAGCAACTAAGCCCATGCGCCACAACTACTGAGCCTGCACTCCAGAGCCTGCGAGCCACTACGGAAGCCCGTGTGCCTACAGCCCATGCTCTGCAACAAGAGAAGCCAACGCAGTGAGAAGCCCGCGCACTGCAACGAAGAGTAGCCCCCGCTCACCGCTACTAGAGAAAGCCCACGTTCAGCAACGAAGACCCAACACAGCCAAAAATAAATTAATTTTCTTAAAAAAAAAATGAATACATCAGATATGCCATCGAGAGAGGGAGAGGCACAAAAAGAATTTTTTAGTCTACAACCATATAACATTAACTGATTATAAAAGAAAACTAACCTAGACATTTCAAGTTCTCCATCCCCACAACGCTGGAGTTTGATGAGCTCAGGCTGAAGAAAAGAGTCCAACAGATAGAAGGCAAAAGCCACTTCTTCAGAAGAAGGAACATGCCACTGGATCCCCAAATTCCACAAGTCCCCTGGTTTACCCCAGTCCTAGAAAATAGCATTTAATTCGCAAGTCGAGAAGTTGGAAAAAACAACAACATACAAACATATTTTAAAAGGCTTAAAAGAAACTGTATAGGTAATCCAAACCTAAGGCAGCAAATGCACAAAAAAAAGGTATGAAGACATCATAGGAGTCTTTCATTATCACTCCTGAAAAAGGTCTCCCTGAAGAGCCATTCAAATATGAGTTTACTATAAGAGTAACAGTAAGTTTATGTAAGGCTACTGCATTCCACCCCCAAATTATATGGAACTATGGAGGTTAAATATGGCATTAAAAAGTCATTTCACATACAAACAGAAGAGAAGAAAACTAGAGCTAGATGAGAGCTACATCACACTTTCCAAGTTTAAAACATCCCAATAATAGTTTTAGTAATCTATGTTAAAAATAAAGAAGTGATACCTTAATACACAACAAGGAAAAAACCCGCACTTTGAATCCCTTAGAAAAATAACCCAATATATCCTGGAATCCTAAATTATTGAAAATGCTTGCCTTGATAGGAAAGTATTCAGAAGGAGGCTTGTCAAAGCCGCCTGGCACACTGCAGTATTCTGTAGGGTAGATAAGTGTAGTAGAACGAAGAAGGTGATGCAAAAGGTTACAAGACAGAGTGTAACCCTGCTTACAGGTTAAATGTAGGGTTCTTTGGAGAATCTTTACAAGGTGCTCCCTATAAAGAAGCAACTTCTTCCCATCCACTCGAGTAATCTAAAAAGAAAACAGTTAAAGATATTTTGGTTAAAAGATCAAGAATCAACAATTAAAGTTAACTATGTCTGGCCATTAAAGTAGTCTAAAATTGTAATAGTGTTTCTTAAAATGACTTTAATTCATTTTAGGATTATCATTTTAATTATATTCTAACAATGAATTCTTTCTTAAGATCAAAACACATTTTCTGAGTTTAGGCTCTGAAGTGCCATAGTAACATCCTTTTCAAGAGGCTATCTCCTTAAAGAGACAAATCTTACTTAAATGGATTTCTCTGTTCTTTGGTTTCTGAACTAACCCCTATAGGAAAATGAAGTTTGACTGATAGCCAAATTTAGCATGGGGTGCGGGTGGGGGGGAAGATGCCAAATCTGATACACTTTTCAGTCAGAGTTTCCCACAGTAGAATTAATCAGTAAAAAGTCAGGTAGAGCATTGACCACGAAGTAGTCAACAGCTACCATACTCCTTTTAAAATAAGAAAATGAGATTATCTCACTTTTTGTAGTCCCATAAAGACATTTTTCAAACTTATGACTTTACATGTTTTAAAGTTAATTTTTCAAAACAGGATAAATCCTCAGAGCAAGTGAACATTTTCACAGCAATATTTTCTTATTCCAAAGATTTATAATACCTCAGACAAAAGTTGAAGATTCCATAGTAACTCCTTATCTAGCTCTTCTTCATTTAACACATCATCATCTAAAAATAGCAAAATAGTATCAGAGAAAAAAAAAACAAATATCCAACTAAATGCATCATTTAAAAGTATTTATATTTAATATTTCTAATAGCTGAGAAAAGTCTCTTTTAGGACGTTTTCTTTCTTTCTTCGTTAAGCTGGACTTGCTCCAGAGGAGGTGGAAGCTCAATTTTCAAGAAAATAAACACACCAACCAGGACGCCTGCCTCTACACACCTAACAAAATAACAGATATTATGGCAACAGCTGAATGCTTCTTGTATGTATGAAAACATTAATGTAACAGAGTAAAATTTCTAAGCTACCTGTCAACCTGGATGATACCTTGTTTTGAGCAATTTTACCCCAAACTGTAAAATTAAAATACTGCATACCTTAGAGAATCTGTTTCCATCAACAGAGTTGTAGAAACCAAGAAAAAAATTTGCTAAAGTTACAAATACAGAATAATAACCTTAAGACTTACTCATTGTAAGCTGAGTTATAACACTGCAGCAGTGGGGAACAAATAGCTTCAAAGATTCCTCCGGGCAGCACTGAAAACATATTTGTATAAATAAGTTTTTTTGAAAGGCACAAATACTGAATAGTTACAAAGTATACACTAGCTCTATTTTCAGTGCCAAATAAGAGCTATAAGCAGCTACTGAAAGAAACATGTATTTTAAGAATGACAAGCATGTCTAAAATAATTAACCACATAAAACTCGTGGCTATTGATTCATTAATTCATCAGTCCAGAAAACCCCAACTCACCTTCACTGCAGCACGGCACATGTCTGCCACCATACGGCCTGCAACTCTTGTTTCAAATATATGTGAAATAGAAAAATTAAAAACCTTCTGAAGGGCCACCTATTGAAAGATAATGTAACAAATGAAAATGTCTAACCAGCACGTTTAAGAAAATTAAACATCTTTTGAAACACCAAAGAAAATGATACTCAGACTATACTAAAAATAACCAAGTAGGAAAAATTTAACCATCTGAATACATAAAGATTTGCTTAATAATGCTACATTCAGGTCTATGAATAACCTTTACACAAAACCCTAATGTGAACAAAACATTTGTGGCACAAGATTTTATTTGCTGCAGAAATGCTAAGCACAAAACCAGAGCTGCTGGAAGCAAATGCAATTTAATTATCTTGTTGGCCAATCCAATATAACAGAGGGAATTTGGGGTAATATCTAATATTTACAGTTTGTCATTCTGACAACTAAAAACTATATTTTTCTCTCCTCTAAAAGACTTGAAGCATTCTATTTAATTTTACAACCAAGTCACAGAATTTTAATTTAATTTCTGAATTAGAGAATTAGCTCTAGACATGGATTGACAATGCTGCAAATTATAAACAACTCCTTTCAAAAGATTTTGGTTAAGTAAGAGATTATTTATGTTAATTTCTTTATACTAACATAATCTTAATAAATATTTCATGCAGGTGTAAGGCAGTTTAGCTTTTAACCAGGATAAACACTGAACAATGATAATCTCAGATAGAGAAAGAAGAAACAGTAATGGAAAGAGAGTAGTGGAATAGAAAATATGAAATAAAGACCATATTGTATATAATAGGTATCGACTAATACTGAATAAGTGAATGTTCACAGAATGCCTTATGAGGACAAACTATTTCTCATTCATCATAGTTTGCCAGATTTTTCTATTTGGGATTTAATTTCTATTATGTGATGGCATAAACAATTTTCAAAACTTTTCTCCCAAGTAGTATTTTACTGTAAATTTTAAACATACAGTTAATTCTTGTTATTTGTAGTAGTTATACTCTATAAAATCACCATGGGCACTGAATTAGCAAAATACTGAACCACAGTTCTTAGGGGAAATACAGGATTAAGTTCCCATAAACCTCTGGTTACATTTTCATCAACTGATGGATATATGGATATATAATTTTGTTTATGAGTGGTTCTGTTTGAAGACACTTTAATATACATTGTTGATTCATTAACCTTGAACTCATAGCCAAAAGCACTGTAACTCATTTCTGAACGAAGCTTACTTGAAACATGTTAATATTTTCTACGTTAGGCCCATCACAACTATCTTTTGCTTAGAACACTAGACAGTGAGTGCATCAGCATTACTCTTGGGGGCCATTTTAAAAAGCAAAATCACCAAAAAGCACAAAAATGTGAAAGATCTGGCATTAAATAGATGAAAAAAAGGACACTTGTTTACATTACAGTATGAGAGCTAAAACAAGATGGCAGAGTGTCACCTTATTCGATTTCAGCTGTAAACACGCACAACTCAAAATTTTTGCCACTTTTAAAAGTTTGCACAAAAGCACTGCGAGTACCAATTCTGGGGTTGCAAATAAATTTTAGCAAGTACACTATGTTGAATTTGCAAATGAGGATCAACTGTGTATCGTTTCCAAATTTTATTTTATTATTATTTTTTTTGGCCTCTCCACGCCATGAGGCACGCAGGATCTTAGTTCCCCCCAGGGATTGAACTCATGCCTCCTGCAGTAGAAGTGTGGAGTCCTAATTACTGGACCACCAGAGAATTCCCCATCTTTTTCAAATTTTAGTATGGAAAGAAAGGATAAGCTGGCATGATATGCATACAAAGTAACCTGAAGTTCAATTTTTAAAACATCAAATAAAACTACAAGTTGGAATTTAATTCTTTGCAGCAATGCACTCTTACCATAAATATTTCTTTGGAACACTGTGTGAGGATTGTACTAAACGTAGAAGACAGACCTAATTCGACCAAACTCTCCAAGTGAGTCATTTTCTCAGTTTCTGTCTCTTCTCTTGTTTGCTCCAATGTGCTACTTTCTATAAGTCCGAAGCATCTGAATAACCCAAAGAAAGTAAAATTTTAACAACTAAAAACTGGCTTAACATTTTTTGTTGTTGATTAGATAAATCTATTGTCATGACTATGCAAGTGATAGCTACTTAATTTGTACATGGATCACAAACCAACTGTCCTTTTGTAACTTGAGAAGAAGCACCAGCCTTGCACAGTACTGGGTTGGCCAAAAAGTGCCTTCGGTTTTAAAGTAAAAATAAAAGACAGATTTTTCATTTTCACCAAGAACTTCACTGAACAACGTATTCACCCTTTTGTTCCACTACCTGCTGCCATTTTTCAGGCAACTTCATAATTCCATCCTCCCAAAACTTTTTATCTTTTTGAGCAAAGAACTGTTCTAGATGTCTTTTACAGTCTTCCAGGGAATTGAAATTTTTCCACGAAGAGAATTTTGTAAAGACCGAAATAAATGGAAATCCAAAGGTACTATGTCTGGTGAATACAGCGGATGAATCAGGACTTCCCAGCCAGGGACTTCCCTGGTGGTGCAGTGTTTAAGACTCTGTGCTCCCAATGCAGGGAGCCCAGGTTCGATCCCTGGTCAGGGAACTAGATCCCACATGCCACAACTAAGAGTTCACGTGCAGCAACTAAGAGTTCACATGCCGCAACTAAAGATCCCGCATGCCACAACTAAGATCCCGCATGCCACAACTAAGACCCAGTGCAGCCAAATAAATAAATAAATATTTTTTTTAAAAAAAGAACTTCCCAGCCAAGCTGTAACAGTTTTTTTGTTGGTTGGTTTATTTTTTTATTTTTGGCTGCACTGGGTCTTCATTGCTGCGTGCGGGCTTTCTCTAGTTGTGGCGAGTGGGGGCTACTCTTCGTTGCGGTGCGCAGGCTTCTCATTGCGGTGGCTTCTCTTGTTGCGGAGCACGGGCTCCAGGTGCACGGGCTTCAGTAGTTGTGACCCGCAGGCTCTAGAGCTCAGGCTCAACAGTTGTGGTGCACGGGCTTAGCTGCTCTGCGGCATGTGGGATCCTCCTGGACCAGGGCTCAAACCCGTGTCCCCTGCATTGGCAGGCATATTCTTAACCACTGCGCCACCAAGGAAGTCCCTGTAACAGTTTTTGCCTGGTCATCAAAGAAACATGAAGTCTTGCGTTATCCTGATGGAAGATTATGCGTTTTCTTTTGACTATTTCTGGACACTTTTTGTCGAGTGCTGCTTTCAGTTGGTCTAATTGGGAGCAGTACTTGTTGGAATTAATCATTTGCTTTTCCAGAAGGAGCTCATAATAGAGGACTCCCTTCCAATCCCACCATATACACAACATCACCTTCTCTGGATGAAGACCAGCCTTTGGTGTGGTTGGTGGTGGTTCATTTCGCTTGCCCCACAATCTCTTCTGTTCCACATTATTGTACAGTATCCACTTTTCATCATCCATCACAACTTGTTTTAAAAGTGGAACGTTTTCATTACATTTAAGTAGAGAATCGCATGTGGAAATATGGTCAAGAAGGTTTTTTTCACTTAACTTATGTGGAACCCAAACATCAAAGTGATGAACACAACCGAGCTAATGCAAATGATTTTCAACACTTGATTTGGATACTTTGAGTATGTCGGCTGTCTCCCGCGTGGTATAACGTTGACTGTTCTCAATTAATGTCTCGATTTGACTGCTATCAACTTCAACTGGTCTACCCAACAGTGGAGCACTGTCCAGTGAGAAATCTCCAGCATGAAACTTCACAAACCACTTTTTTTCAAAAATTTATTTTAAATTGGAGTATAATTGCTTTACAATGTTGTGTTAGTTTCTGCTGTACAATTAAGTGAATCAGCTATTATATCCCCATATCCCCTCCCTCTTGGACCTCCCCCCACCCCACATCCCACCCATCTAGGTCGTCACAGAGCACCAAGCTGAGCTCAGCATGTTCCCACTAGCTATCTATTTTCCCGTGGTAATGTAATATATGTCAATCCTAATCTCCCAATTCGTCCCACCCTCCCCTTCCTGCCCTGTGTCCACCTGTTCGTTCTCTACATCTGCGTCTCTATTCCTGCCCTGCAAATAAGTTCATCTGCACCATTTTTCTAGATTCCACATATATGCATTAATATACAATATTTGTTTTTCTCTTTCTGGCTTACTTCACTCTAGACTCTAGGTCCATCCACGTCTCTACAAATGACCCAATTTCGTTCCTTTATATGACTGAGTAATTGTATATATGTGCCACATCTTCTTTATCCATTCATCTGTCATTGGACATTTAGGTTGTTTCCATGTCCTGGCTATTATAAATAGTGCTGCAATGAACACTGGGGTACATGTGTCCCTTTGAATTATAGTTTTCTCAGGGTACATGCCCAGTAGTGGGATTGCTGAGTCATAAGGTAGTTCTATCTTTAGCTTTTTAAGGAACCTCCATACTGTTCTCCACAGTGGCTGTAACAATTTACATTCCCACCAACAATGCAAGAGGGTTCCATTTTCTCCACACCCTCTCCAGCATTTATTGTTTGATGATGGCCATTCTGACTGTGGTGAGGTGATACCTCATTGTAGTTTTGATTTGCATTTCTCTAATAATTAGAGATGTTGAGCATCCTTTCATGTGCCCCTTGGTCATCTGTATGTCCTCCGTGGAGAGGTGTCTATTTAGGTCTTCCACCCATTTTCTGATTGGGTTGTAATTGTTTTTTTGATACTGAGCTCCATGAGCTGTTTGTATATTTTGGAGATTAATCCTTTGTTCCTTCGTTTGCAAAGATTTTCTCCCATTCTGAGGGCTGTCTTTTTGTCTTTGCAAACTACTTTTGACATGTTTGATCAGTCACAGCACCTTCTCCATACACTGCACAAATCTTTTTTTTGCATTTCAGTTGTGTTTTTACCTTTCTTGAAATAATAAAGCATAATATGCCAAAAATGTTGCTTTTTTCTTCCACCTTCAGTATTAAAATGGCTACACAAAAATTCACCAATTTTTGATAAGTCTTTTACTAAATATGACAGCTGTCGCATACAATCTAACAAAATTGTTTAGAAAGAAGTTAAAAACATCTAAGTACTACTAGAGCCATCTTATGGAAAAAGCAAATGAACCTTTTGGCCAACCCAATAATTAAATACAGGTTGCAGTGCAGAACGAGGCTAAAGTTGCTGGGACAGGACATCACTATTTTTGAATGTCAGATAAAGGGGATATCTGGGGTACTGGCTCACCTGTCCATAAACTGTAAGACGAAATCCTCAAATTCAGCTGTGGCAGAACAAAGTTCTCGCTCCACCTGTAACATGTCAACGTGGAGAAAATTTTAAAAGAGTCTTTGATTTTTTTCTCTGAACAAAACTCAATTATAGTCTACAAAATGTCTCTAATACTGCATTATTACATTGAGTGCTGTGAGAAACAGCACCATAATTCAGTATCAATTTAGAGTAACTCATCTACTTTCCAGGAACCAAAATAAGAAGTAATTAACATATTTTGTAAGGGCCAAAAACAGAAGTCAGGCAGCCATTTTTAAAAAAATCAATAACAGTTTTCAAACTGCTGGTGTTATGTGTAAAGGATTATCTCTCACTACTTAAACATCTAAATGCCAAAAGTCAGGTAGTAACATACTTGTAATAAAGAAAATTGTTCTAAAAAAAAACCAGACAGTAATGAAGAAAATTTCTCTTCATCAGATGCCAATCCCCTTAACAGATTTATTCCTAACATAAGGTGGAAAAACAAAATGCCACCACCTTTGCTTAACAAAACATTAAAAAGTGACAAAACACTGAAATACAGCTTTACATGTCACTTGTTTACTAAAATAGCGTATTTTTGACCACCCCCTTTGGTGGGTGCTCTGCAGATTATTTTATCAATGATGACCTCCATTTAAATCGTTCTAGTCACAAAACAGTAATTTTAACTTATGAGCACCTCTGCAAAGTTGCTTTTAAACTATCAAATATTACTATGCATATACAGTAAGAATCAGAACTCAGCTAACCAATCCTTTTACAACCAGAAAGCATCCTTACTTCTGTGAGGTCATTTCTTTCTTGTAGTACAGATGAACAATCTACTAAAGGCACCAGAGTGGAAAATGTTGCTATAAATTGGAATGTGATCTATGGGAAGATACAAAAGAACTAATATTAATTACATAACTCTAGTTCCAAAATACATGTATACCATAAGCTACAATAAAGTACCAAATAAATTATTCTGAGGGAAATCCCACAACAATTTTTCTGAAAGTTTATTAGGTTTAAGCACAAAGTTCTGCAATCTTTTGTCACTGAGAAGTTACCGTGCCTCCCACCAAAAATATAACATTAGCTAAGAGTAAATAGAAAATGCTAATGCAGAAGCTAGAGACCAGGGAAGAGGGAAGGTGAACAATATTGTAAGTCAGAAGGTGTGTGTATAAGGGGAATCTGGCATTTCACACCCAGTAATTTTTATCATGTTCCTTGTGACAAGTGCAGACAAACGGAAGCGCAAGTGATCATATGCTATCATTTTTAATGTATCTGCTTAAGGAAGATAGGAGATACATAATGAGCTTTAAAACACCATATGATCATAAATGCACACGGGTTATGGGAAATTACTAAGGAAGACCTTACATAGATCAACTAACTGTCCACAGATCTAAACTTGGGCATCTACAGATATAACTCTGCTACCATTAACAAATTTTACACTTTACTATGTTCTAAAGAATACTTGAAGAAAAAGTAATAGGATATCCATTTACACAATTATAACTTAGATACAAAACAGAATCATAAATATGCTCACCATGCATTTACTAAAGTCATTTGGATCCACCCCAGGCAATGCTCTCATCAACAGAGGTAGCATGTGTGTTGGACCTTCAGGAAACCACTTGCCCCCTGATACCAAACTGCGGGCTACTCCAATTACACAACTTAATGTAGCTGTGAGCTGGTGAGGTTCTGTTAAAGTCTCTAGTGCAGGATATGTTCTACAGTTTGAAAACAGAATTTTAAAAATTTTCCATCACAGATAAACATACATAACACATTAAACATACTAAATTCACAAACTGCATTTTGGATTAAAGGTTTGTAGCTGGCACAGTATTCTGAGTGAATATTTGCTCTCAAAGTGAACAGAATCACCCAAATAAAGGAAAGGTACATGTTCTCCCAAAACCCTGCCACCTTACCACCTTCCTCCATGCCAATTCCACACTGAAAAGTAACATGAGCTGGTAGGTTTTTGCATTCTTTCAGCATCTTAATCCATTTCCACATTCTAATAGGACTGCATCTAATCTAAAAGTCAGTGATTATTAGAATTCAGGAATAACAAGTTACAACTACTCCACTCTTCCCTTTTATGGGAAAAAACAATCTTACTAAAATGCTGAAGGGTCTATTTTACACTTTTAAAAAGACTGTATTTTAAAGTTGGAAATCAGCTATCAGAAACATAAGAGAATATGCCTGAGATTAGAGTGAATAAAATAGGGGGACTAAGACAAACGCAATCTTTGATCACTAAGTAAGTATTTACGAGCCAAGAACACTCACTCTATGGCTCAGTGATTTCACTTTTGAGAATCTATCCTATAGGGGAAAAAAAATCCAAAATACAGTCAGTTTAAATTCCTCTTATACAGAAATGGTAAATAATAAGGAAATTTAATTATAAATAAGTAGGAAAAAAGAAGGATTTCTAACTAGGATTAAAAAAAAAAATCAAACCTATGCTTATTTTAAAAGATGGATGAAACAAACCAAAAACTCTTTAGCAGAGATTGTCTTCAGGAGATACAAAACTAAGTGCCTAAAATTTTTTTTCTACATTTTTACTTTTAAAAGACTTTTGCTTGGGGACTTCCCTGGTGGTCCAGCAATTAAGACTCTGCGCTCCCAATGCAGGGGCCCCAGGTTTGATCCCCGGTCAGGGAACTAGATCCTGCATGCCGCAACTAAGAGCCCACATGCCTCAACTAAGAGCCCGCATGCCTCAACTAAAAAGAGCCTGCATGCCACAACGAAGATACTGTGTGCTGCAACTAAAAAGACCTCACGTGGCCAAATAAATAAATAAATACATAAAAATATATATATATATATATTTTAAAAGACTTTTGCTTGGAAATTCCCTGGCAGTCCAATGGTTAGGACTTGGCACTTACACTGCCATGACCCAGGTTCAATCCCCTATCAGGGAGCTAAGATCCTGCAAGCCGTGCACTGCGGCCAAAAAAAAAAGAAAAAGAAAACGAAAAAAAAAAAAAAAACCCGTCAAAAAAAGGTAGCAATGCCACTTCTAAACAGGACAAAATTACAACTGAGTCTCAAAAAATGTCATGGTATTGACAATTTTGTTAATTAAATATTTATCTTGGCCAAGCATACATCACAGAATATGCTGGTATTAAATTTGTCCAAAATTTGAGAACTAAAGAAAAATGTGATGGATAATTGTATTTGTATTTATAAGCTTTGTTCCTTCTACTAAAAACTTACCTCACCAGTCATAATTCATCAGCTGGAAAACATTAAAATAAGGCAAAACAAAGGGAAAGTAAAGAAACACCAAAACACCTCAGAGTTCAAAATTTTAACTATGCAAACAACTGAAGTCCCCCCTTAGAAGCAAGTCTCTCCTCTCCAAAGAGCATCAAGGGACTTGCCACTAACTGATAGCTTCTGCTACCATGTGGAGGTCAAGTAGCAAAGAACACTGAAGGATGAAGACAGAGTAGAAACTGCCTAACTTCCCCATTCCATTTCCTAATTAAGTTGTACATGCTGGAAGTTTCAAGGCCCCAAGATGTATACATAAAAAAACAGGGGGAGCCTCATTTTGGTGAAGATCTTTAACAGGATACCCTTTGCCAAGTAAATGTCACCAATTTTCTTGTCTCAACAGTTAGTCAGAAAATAAGCTGTCATCTGCATTCTGCTAGTAAGGACCTTGGACAAATCTTGAGTTTTAAGAAACTCAAACTGTTAGATCCTTCTGGGCTCCAAAATCTAACATTCTTCTTCTACTTTTGACAAAGCCATTTAGAGAGGAATCATAAAGCTGAAGTTCAGGGAGCAAAGGAATGAATAATAGAAAGCTTAAGCAATCTGCTCCTGAACACTCAAGACAACTGAGAGTGGCCTCTCCTACGAAGCACACCAGGCCTATATTGTGACAGTGATGAGACAAATGGAGAACTACTTTTGTTACTATTTCAACATACAAAACAACAAATGCAGTAAAATCAACACTGTAGAAATAATACACACAAGGTTATACAATATATGAAAATAATAAAGGTAACCAAATTTTCCTCTCTATCATTGAGCCTGAGAAATAGAAATGCAAAATCACATTCACTGCCATGTTCTCAATATTTAGTGACACTCACATTTTGTGAAAAAACAGCCAGAGCTTTATATATGAGCAAAAACTTGAGTAGCTAAAATGTGCAAATAATTCAAAATATTTTATTTTATCCATTTCATATCAATTTTCTTTTCTCTCCAATAAACCTTTATCAAGTTACCAATCATTAGGTTAAAATGCCTTGTCTCCTCTAGGAACAGGAATAAGCATAAAGATAGCAAAACAGAAGCCACAGAAAAGAAAAGAAAGCCAAGCACAAGAGTATAGAGAATAACAGTAGCCACAGCTGAGGCTTCAACGAAACAAGTAAAGCTATACTTACCTTTCAAGTACAGGGGGTATTACTAACTCCGGTCTCATGAGTGCAAGATTCTGCAGAGCCTGGGCTGCTTCTAAACTACCAGTTTTGCTAAACATAGCCAAGAGGACAGGTTGAATAATGCATTGTACAAAGTCTGTAACATCTTGATCAGTAAGCTTATGGCTATCAGGCACAGGAGTTAACCAAGAAGGCTTCTTGTATCTTTCACGATGTAATCTTCTAACAACACTGTTTGGCAATCGCTGAAGTAGTTTCATTAACTTGTTCTGGGGACACAGAAGCAGAAGGTCCTAGGTAGGTTCTAGTTCCCCTATAGATATTCATAGTTCCTCTCTACCCTCCCAAGTAAAGATTTTTAAAATAACAGCTTGTATAATCTTTCTTTTATCGACTACAACCTTTTTATTTTTTTATTTTTAAAATTTTATTGAAGTATAGTTGATTTACAACTATACTGTGTTGATTTACAACACAGTGTGTTGTGTTAATTTCTGCTGTACAGCAAAGTGACTCAGTTATACATATATATATTCTTTTTCACATTCTTTTCCATTGTGGTTTTCACAGGACATTGAATATAGTTCCCTGTGCTATGCAGTAGGACCTTGCTGTTTAACAGCTTGTATAATCTTATTACAAAGACCTGTATGGCCTAACTAGATAGAATAAAATACTCTTATTCTATTATCAATTAATCATTGATAATAATTAATAAAGATGTGTTTCAAATTTCAGTTTTAATTTCTAGCACCACATGAATCTTCCATTACATGAAAAGCCATTTTAACCAGGCAACTTAAAAACAAACAAACAAAAAAACTAACATGATAAAACTGAAAAGATGATTCCATGGGTTTGTGGCATTTTGTTACCAGTTACCACACTAGTATTATCTTTATTTCTATATGTTCTATGAACACAGTAACTTAATGTAAACTTGATCATTGACGTATCGCCAAATCTTAGACAAAGGACAGAAAATGTATCATAGGTTAAACAATAGGCAATAGTTACATGTGACCATATCTTAAAAAATTCCAAACCCTAAGAGTAAAAAAATGAACATTACTCACCAGCCAGCGGCCATTATTTGAAGGATGGTAAAAAGATGTGATGCTGTTAAACAAACCAGCCAAATGTTTTTGCACTAGCTTACTTGGTCCACCCTGTTCAGATAAAAGAGCAAAAATATCAGTACCCACGTTATCTGTAAAACTGAAGGGGTTAACAGGCCCAGGCCTATATACAGATCTCTTAACGTGGCTCATATTCATCCTGCTGGCAAAAATCAATTCTACCTCTAAATAAAAGTCAAAAACAATTCCCGGATGAACTTCATACAAATCAATTCAAGACAGTCTACTAAAAATAGGGGCAAATAAATAAATAAATAAAATTAAAATTAAAATAAAAAATAAGGGCAACTTACTGAAACCAAATCAGAAAATGGAAAAGGTACCTTTCAATTTAGAATAACAATATCTTTTACTCTTTGCAGTTAAATAATTTTTCTCACTCAGATTACCATCTTAAAAAAAAAAAGATTACCATCTTAAAATAACCAAGTGTGACAACATTAAGAATAAAAAGCATTCCTTAAAAGATTCAAGAAGTGAAGAAGTTCTCACAGCAGGAAATAAGGAGGTGAGAGTTACATAAATGCATTCAAATATTTTATTATTACTTCTAAATGTTTCAAGTGATTAGACCTGTTATATGTGACCATATTGTGATTCAAAAAAGAAAAAAAAATTCTTCCCTTAATCTGTTACCAAAATAGCCAACCAAACAACCATAGAACCCGGGCTGCAGGACTTGGGCGGTGGGGGGGCCAGGGGAGGTGGCGGCAATGAGGAAAAGGCTGGCAATCATCTTAGCAAGTTGAACCAACCTGGGAATAAAGGACTACAACTTGGCCTTGAAACCTCCTATCTATCTCAAGATGATCTTCTTTCAAGCAACAGCACAGTTTATAATGCATGCAAATGTCAAATCACTGTCCCAAAACTAACATAGTATTATATGTCAATTATATTTCAAGTAAAAAGAATCAGCACAGACCTAAGGCAGAATATCGAGTTACATAAGGAACATGTCTTTCTGCTGAAATAAAATCCACATTCACGTTTCCCAATTTAGTACAGGGCAACTACTGAGACCATAATTCCATAGCAAAATACCAACAAAATTTTCAAAATTCTAACATAATAATTAGCACTGTTGATTTTTAAATTATATTAAATATTCATATTTAACACAAAATGAAACTGCCAATGAGAACAACTGTGTGAGAAACAGCAACATTAAAATAAGGCTGATACCAATCACTATCTAATTCTGTGGCTCCTAAAAAACAAGTTCCAACTCATTGCTTATGTAAAATACTAAATATCCGTGTTTCTGCTGTTGTTGAATATCAGAAAGAAAATGGGATTTTCCCTCTGTTTAATAAAATAACAACAACAAAAAAAGAGGAGCTTGAAATTTTCTTTTCTTTTAATCTTACAATGAGATTTAAGAGCTAAACTTCTCACAACCATTCTGTCTTTCTGACAGAAACAGCCAACCGAGCAGTATAACCTGGGAGAAAATAGCAAACACAGAACAATATCAAATATCAAATGCAGAATAACTCAAAAAGGAGATAACTGTAGAGGCAATATGAATGACAATTCAGAAAATTACAGTATAAAGTTGTTTTACTACTCTTATTTGGAAGATGACAGTCAGTAAAATAATCCTACATACTTCTCCCTTCACTAAGATTACTTGGTCAATAAGCTTTGTGTTCAATATGATGTTTTATGTGAACACTGACAATAAATGCATTAATATTGAGCATATGCAGAACCCTGAGTTCAAATCTACCTTTATCATTATCAATTTGACTTGGGAAAGTTCTTTTACCCATGACTCTGGTTCTTGGTCTGTAAAACTATTACAGATATTCTGAATCTCTTAAAACTCTAACTGCTTCCTCACCCCCCCAAATTAAACTATGATTGACCTATAGCCCTGTTAGTTCCAGTGTATTACATAGTGATTCCATATTTCTATATATTACAAAATGATCACAATAATCAAAACTCTGAACTTCTGACCCTTACTTTTAAGGTCCATTACTTAAGGAGATTTATAAATGGTACATTATGACTACATTCTGAGTCTGAGAAACATAAGCTTACTCCATCAGAAATATCCAAGAATCAAGTGACCAACTAAGCCACTAATCTAGAATTATGTGATTATGTAGAATTTTTGTGTGGTTAACACAAAATTTACATAAACTATATAAACCAAAGATAATGTATTACAAACCATCATGGCGGTGATCCATATTACAGCATGTCCTATATCATAAGCATTTGTTAAAAATCTTGGGACTAACACTTGACTGCTTCCCACTGGGAGGTTCAGGCTTCTCAGAATTCTTGTAAATATCTTTAAAAAGAAAAAAAAAAGAATTAAGAATAAATATTTACATATATCAAATAACTCATTAAATAACCTAAGTGTTACATATTAGTGTTACTATATTGAATATATATTCTCATTTGATTGGTTTTTAAGCAAAATGATATACTGTTTAGTAATTTGCTTTATTCCTTAGGAATTTCATATAAATATCTGTACAGTTTCTCTAATGACACTCTGAGGTCACAGGCATGCGACTATGAAGCACCCATATCCATGTACTTCAAAATTGGCAAATGAGACTTAGTTAAACATAAAAAGGCAAAATGTAGATAACTGTAGTTCAATGTGAAATATTTTGACTACTTTCTACCTCCCTAAATGCACATAAAATTATTTTTCCTATGCTCTCATTCCAAGCCAAGGATGCACAAAACACAAATATCTTCTGGCCGATTACTCTCCCTCTCAAAATTTTACCATTGACTTTACCCCCTAAGAATCTGCATTTTAATCTGTCATTTAATAACTGTATTTTAATACAATTAGATTTATTTTTTAAAATCTGTTGTTAAATATGTCAGATATGGCGGGGCTAAAGATTGGGGAAATCTACTTTTCCTTCTTAGTTGCTATTGGCCAGCAACAGAGAAAGACACCACAAGCAAAGGCAATCAGAGCATATGCCTTTTGCTGCTCCCCAGCTCTGCTCTACTGTCAGTGTGCACATCAGAACCACCCGGATGCCCCATAACAGCCTTCTTGAAGCTCCACAGATGATTCTACTGCAGGTGAAACAACACCGAATATGCAGTAATGCACCTAGAGACATTTTCTAGCTTTAAGCACTCTAGGAAAGTATACAATGTGATTTTAAAAGTGGGGAACACTCTAGAAGAACAATCAAATACAATACACAAAATTCGTTGGAAGGGATGAATGTATGACACCCTGAATAACAGTTTTAGTACTTTCTAAATTACTTACTCTGAAACTTATAGTGCATGTCCTGCATAGGTAAGACAAAATAATCAAACATTTATGATAGCTTGATATGATCCAATTACTTTTTGAAAATAAACGATCTATCCTTTAAATTACTTATGTTTTTACTAACAGTCAAAAAATATTTTATGTGGTGCTAGAAATAAGAATACAAAACACACTTCTTAAAGACAAAAAGATAATGTCAGTACTATTGTATATGTTCAAATGTTCTTAATTACCTTTGGTACATAAGGATCCCAATCTATGTACCCTATATTATCTGTAGCCAATCGAGCAAAGAGATTTACTAGTTGCTGAAAGTAAACAAAAAAAAAAAGACAGTTAATACATTTGTTGTTTTTAAGGGTCACAGTCACACCCCTTATCCACTTATTCTTTTCAGAACAATCACTATGGGCACAACTGAATTTAATATTTGATTTATGACTCAGTTTTTTCAAATCTCCAAATTTAAGTTCTGATTCTCATCACCCATTTAAAAATCAATTGCAGTTGAAATGCTTATTAAAAAAGGGAAATGACAAAGCATCATCCACAGTGCAAAGAGAAAAATAAGTTTTAATCAAACACACATGTAGAAAACATCCACCAGGTGTCCAGCGCCATGAGAGTTAAGGGTACAAAAGGAAATAAACAACAGGGTTTTACTCTTCATGCATTTCACAGTACATGTATATACTTTCAGATATTGATAAAACCAAAATAAAGAATATTTTGAAAATAAAGAATATAGGGCTTCCCTGGTGGCGCGGTGGTTGCGCGTCCGCCTGCCGATGCAGGGGAACCGGGTTCGCGCCCCGGTCTGGGAGGATCCCACATGCCGCGGAGCGGCTGGGCCTGTGAGCCATGGCCGCTGGGCCTGCGCGTCCGGAGCCTGTGCTCCGCAACGGGAGAGGCCACAACAGAGAGAGGCCCGCATACCACAAAAAAAAAAAAAAGAATATAACCAAAATGAATATTCTAGCTCTCTTAGAATACAGCAAATAAAATTCTAAAAAACTGACTACAACACTGCTAATAGCCAATTCTAAGGAACTGAAGTTACTTATCAAATGATCCGATATAGTTACTTCCAAACTAAAAAGTATATAATAAAAAATGGGATACTCACCCCCTCCCACTGTGGGAGATTTTGCACTGAAACCCAAAGGCCAATTAATTCATCAAACCAAAGTCTGAAGAAGAAAAATGTTGTTAGAAATAGCTAGTGATTTATAGCAAGTGGTTCAAAGCCAGGTATCCTTTGTATTTTTTTAATCTATTATTCTTACTGGTAACTACACAACCTAGAAAAAATAATACTGAAAGTTACAAACTTAATGGAAAAAGAAATACTTTTGTCTGAATATTCTCCCTTCAATTTATTTATGCTAAAAAGAATAATCTCATCAAATTTCTACTTCATTGTTAAATAATCGTCTACCCCTATCTAACACTGTTTACAAGTTTCTCCTTCCTCTCCCTACCTCTTTGCTTTAATGCTTTCCCGTTACTACCTGTTCCTGCAACTCTCCCTTACTCTCTTTTAACAGGCCAACTAGTAATTACACCATTAACTAGCACTACGGTAAATGCTAGTTAATGGTGTAATTACTAGTTGGCCTGTTATAAAAGAAATGAGTCACAAAGTGTTAGGAGCAATTAAATTATAGTGGTGGAAACTCTCAAGTTAAAGAAACACTGGATTGGCCAAAAAGTAACATCTTACAGAAAATCCCGAATGAACTTTTTGGCCAACCCAATAGTAGAGAATATAGGGGCAAGAAAACATCTGAATATTATTAACCAATCTTTACAAATGTCAAAGAAATTACAAGTTTTTAATTAAAATTAAAATTTCATAAACATACAGCTAGATACAAAATTTCTGATTTGACTGAAATAAAAGATTTGACATCTCACTACAGAAAACATACTGGGGGAGTGGGAGGGCTAAACATGAACCCATAATATACTGATAATTACTATGATCCTTCCAGTCTTTTCTTCATACCTTTTACTTTTTTCATAAAAGTACAATCTAAATATTTTCATTCTTGGGTTTATGATATACCTATAGTCATCCAAGAAAAAAACAGTTCTTAAAAACAGTGAAAAGACTAGAAGAAGTTTAAAAAAAGACCAAAGAAAAACTATGGTACACATGATGAGGGTTAAAACAAAGGTTTAGAAAAACACTTTTCCTTTCCTTAAACTATGCAATTTAACATTTCCACCACTGCCTATTTATTGAAATTTTCAACCCCTTTTTGTACTTATTATTCTTTCTCTCCCAATATCTTAAATTAAAACCCACATCTTACTTGGCTTGACATACAAGCGTTATTCTCTCTTTATTTGCCATCCTATATTTAACTGTTTTAGCCTTCACACACACACTTCAAGTATAAGAAACATAATGGTTGAGTTGGTAAAATTTTTACTTATTATTGCTTTAATAGTTTGCACATGTATATATATATATATATATATATATGTATGTATTCCCTACTATATTCTAGATTTTGTCAAGATAGATATATATACTTACTTAAAACCTTTATGATGAAGTTCTGGAGAAAGGGAGGTAGGAAGAAATATTTCAAAATAAGTGATGGCCTTTTGCATCGTTACATCAAAAGGGCACATTAATGGCCGCCATTCTTCTAGCATCTCAGCTGTGGCATCTGCTGGAAAATACCTAATAAAGAAGGTTCTCATGTATCTGATCATTGGCTAAACGCTCTACATCATTATATGACTGACAAAAAAGGAGGAGAAGGCAAAGATACTCATGAGATAATATCACACACTACCAATGTGTGTGATATTACCTACAAGAAACACACATTTTTACAACTCTAAAATAAATAGCCTATCACACTTAGATAAATTTTCTTGTCTGTGGACTTGGGAAAATGTTATTGAGTTGGCCAAAGAGTTCGTTCGGGTTTTTCTGTAAGATGGCTGAACAAACTTTCTGGCCAACCCAACATAAAGTTGATAAACCTCAGATAAAATACAAAGTCATTCAAGTCACCTACAAACTTAAACATGATTGTTGTATTTTTTCATCCTATGTGCTGTGTAATAGTAATAGAAAAAAAAAATCTTGTCATAGGGAATCCAGTCTATATAAGAAATGTATAATCAGCAAAGTGAGAAAGAGAACATCAGCCCAGGAACGTCTAGGCACCTTAGGAACAAACCATTTACCCTCACTGGACCAGAGGTTCCTAGGTTGATGTTCTCTTTCTCACTTTGCTGATTATACATTTCCTCCTATATACAAGAGAGGATTGGGCTAGATGATCGAGTCCTATAGGCTCTAACATTGTAAAATTCTATGAAATGGGCAGGAGCATCCCTGGGGTATAGAAGATTTAGAAAAATAAAATCTGAAGTGTGCAGACACACACAAAATGAAGGTAAATGGGTAAGGAGGACCCGTTATCCATTTGGGTATGGAATGGATACCCAAATGGGTAGGCAGCTGGGGTTTAAAATAATGAAAAGCATATGAAAATTTATGATTTGGGTATGGCCCAAAAAGTTAGTAAACCCTTTCAAATACACTTGGAGGTTTGGCCTATACATCATATTATTAATCTTATTATATCTTTATACATCTGTGTTATTAGAATCACACTTCATTCCTTTATATGAAAAATAAAATTACATTTCTAGTTATTCTTCTGTTGAATTCATCGAGCATTTATGTACCAGATCATTGTGCAACAGGTTAGAATTAAAAAAATTTTTAAAGGCAGAATATATTCATATATTCTACCTTCAAAGATCTCATACATTGATTTCCCTTCCTAATTTTTCAGAATCGACTGTTAGCCTAGTAATCCAAAACAAAAGCTTGGGCATTCTATGAATTATCTAAGAACCTAAAAACCAGTAAGTACCTCAGTGATGATCAAGTTTCACAAAATGACACTGCTCCGTGGTGGCTTATTGAATGACTCAGGTTAGATCTTAAGCCTCTTAAAAGGAGACATTTTATATCTTGAAAATACATTTGCCCGAGACTGAGTAGTATAGGAGGTCAGCAACAAGTATCTGGTCTACAAAATAACTTTAACTCATATTACAAGCATATGATAAATATACGAATTTCCATTCAAAAGAATTCACTGCATTCATAGTAGAAGTATGTCTTAGAACAGCCTGATAAACAGGAATGAAAAAATAGTTCAAGTCCACACAACTGGACTTTAATTAAACTAAATTATATCCATATTCATCTTTAAACATAAGAATATGGGATATTCAAAGTCAAATATTCTACTGAAACAGAACACAGTAGAAAAAAACTTATGCGCCATCTTATTATTATTCATTTTAATATAAGACCTACAAGGCTCATTTTGGAAAATATTTTTGATCTGAGTAACAATACTCTAGGAAAACCTTTCAGATGAAGCCAGTTATACGTACATTATTGCATTCTTACTTTATAATGGGTGACTGACACGCACACCACTTAAAAATTTCTAAATTTATAAATGAAATCTGAAAAGTTCAGTTGAAGAGTTGGAGATGATATGTTGTGCCCAGTGACTAACATCACAATATCAGAGACTAGTTATACCTCTAAATTCCTCTTCAAAGCATACTAAAGATGGGGAAAAGCCCACAGAAACAATAAGAGGCTTTATAAATTGAGAAGCTACTTACGGTCGGCAGCTTTTCACGAGTGTTTTGAGAACATTTTCTACAGAACTGGGGGGAAAAAGCCATTTGATAAATTAGGTTGGTGTATTTTAAGAACACATCTTTAATAAATATTTCTAAGATACACTCATACATTTAGATATTATCTGTGTATATGGAATAACTAATCCTTCTTTTTCATACAGACAAAACTCTAATAATTAACTACCTAAACTCCGTAATCTACTCTTCCCTTTGCCTTCATTTTGCTCATTCTATGCAGTGAAAAAAAGGGAAGAAAACTAGAAAAGGGCAAATCATCTTCGATCTTTACAAAGTGGCCAGCAATGACCATAAACCTATCAATACATCAAGAAGTATGTTCAGTGGCTTCAAATACTAATTTTTAATTTTTATTAAAGTGCTTTTACATCAAAAAACAAACAGCAAAGTCTGGTGTGCTTCTGTTAGCAACTACCAGAAACCAGTTTTCTGTAACCTACTGATGAGAGTTTTATAACCCTCCAAGGCACTTTATTGCCAGCAACGATCATCAAAATAATAAGCAACTGCCACCTTTCTGACCAGCTACTTAAAAAGTCAGCTGAGGAACATTAAAAGCTGTAACTTATTTTCCAACTTGTAGGTGGTTCAAGTGAATTTAGGAAAACAACATATTTGTATATGAACTTATAATAAACACTTTAATGAAAAGGCTAGTGTGTACTGGTTTAAACACACATCACCAGAATGGATATTTAAAATTTTAAGTAGACCACAGTCAAAAGAGGTCAAATGCAAATTAACAAAACAAAGGGTAATTTTGAACTGGAATTTTAAAATAAATGTGTGACTACTTACAATGTGATGTATAAAAGTAAAAATAAAACAAGTCCCCAAATCTCAAGAGAAAAAATTATGGGGAAAAGGGGTAACTTTCAGGCAGTGCTTCCACCTGACACTTTCTCATTAAGCTGCTTGAAATTCTTAAGTCCAGAAGTCTATCCAACTTCTCTGAAAGCTTAAGAACTAATTTCCAAAGAAATTCCAAGGAATAACACAAACCAAACTCAACACAAGTAATCAATGTACTATATAACCAAGAGAGAAAACTATAATTTCATTACTTGAAGCAGTAAGAATCCTCTTTAATTTCAAAAGTACTCAGAAAAAAATTAACTGAAGAGGAAACTAGGCTAAACTCATGAGATAATTCTAAAATAAAAAAGATGACCATATGGCCAGAGAGCCATCGTGGAGCATTTTCTCTGATTATCAAAGAGAGATGTTACCTTCTCTCACAAAAAAAAAAACTCATCAATTCAGAAACAGAGTTTAATTGAGGGAACATCTAAGTTTGCCTAGTTAAAAAAAAAGGAGGGGGAGGGGAGCAAACTTCTCTCCAACTAAATTTACAACTCCCTGAAGACCACGACTATGATTTTTACTTCTGGGCATTTCCAAAGTGCTTATAACAAGGCTGTGTTCATTTACAGATATACATATATTATAAATATATTTATTTATTTACAAAGCTCTATAAACATTTTCTATCAGGACAACAAAGAACATCGATCTTTGGATCTTCTTTTAGTTTGGACCAAAGAACCAACTTAGAAACAAATTTTAGAATTCATAGGTAAGATCTGAAGATTCATCTAGTTCCAAACGAATAAGAGATCAACTTAAATGCAGATTTTAAAAAAGATAATTCTAAAATGGTAAACTTATGGTCCAAGGAAATAAGCAGAAGATCTATAATTCTACCAGTTCCTAATGTTTGTGTTCATGTTAACTTTACATTTACTTTTAACTGTTTCTGTGGCAGCTTGTTTGAGAGTACAACACAGAAAACCTGCTATTTTCACTGGTAATTTTTCTAGTCTACCAACAAACTTCCACATAATGTCAAAAATGATTCTAGAAAGCAAGTCATAAAAGGCTGCATAGCACATGTTTTCTCCAGTTCCCTTCACTCTTCAGAAGAATAGGTTAATTATAAGACTTGATAGCTGTCACTTCACTCATTAGAGGAATAGGGTGTGTGGGAATGTGATTTAGTTCATCTAAATAAAGTCAGTTTCAACCCCTCCTTATACATAAGGCCTGTGCCATTGGATTTATACGCTTTATCCAGAAAAGGGTACAATCTCTCTAACCTGTGATATCTGTATAGTGACCTTTTGTGATTCTTGTAATCTCTCAAGATGAAGGGAACAATGTTTCTGTTTAAAAATAAAATAAAAGGTTAAGGCTAGATGTTACTAGATTATATTTCACTAATTTTTAGAGGGAGTGAATAATCACTAAAAACTTTTCCAATTGTTGGAAATTTCTAACACTAAAGTGACAATTCAAAACACTTTTTTTTTTTTAATCAAAAGGGACCTACAGGGCTTCCCTGGTGGCGCAGTGGTTGAGTCCGCCTGCCGATGCAGGGGACACGGGTTCGTGCCCCGGTCCGGGAGGATCCCACATGCCGCGGAGCAGCTGGGCCCGTGGGCCATGGTCGCTGAGCCTGAGCATCCAGAGCCTGTGCTCCTCAACGGAAGAGGCCACAGCAGTGAGAGGCCCGCATACCGCAAAAAAAAAAAAAAAAGGGGGGGATCTACAGAGGGACTAAGTTTTGGGTGGGTTTTCTCATACCCTATTTCCTCTTAGTAAACGCATGTCAGCTTGAAAAGAAAGCCACAGTATATCATGTAATGAATGGTTCACAGCCTGGGCCTAGAGTCAGACGGATCTGAATTTGAATACCTGTCCTGCTACTTACTAGTAGCGCAGTATTATAGCCTCATATCTATATAAGAGCTGTTACAAAAATTAAATAAGATAATGTAAAGAATGCAGTTATCTGGCCCAGAATTAAGCACAATAAATGTTAACTACAATTATTATTTCATATCTGGCCAAAATAAATTATATTTTCAATCTCCTTAAGAATGAAAATTTGTACTCACTTTGCTTTTACATTTATTCTACTGCCTCTGAGAAGCTATTAATTTACATTTAGGAAATTGCATCAAAATAGGAAAAGTCCTTCCCCAACTGCCACCCTATTTATCAGGGCAGAAAGTAAGTTCTTGTCCCAGTTCTTGAGCTCTTGTCCCAGTTTCAACAAATGACTCCGTGTGAATTTTCCTCTCTGGGATGCAATTTCCTTATGATGATGTTCTTTATGATTCCTTATGTTAATAAAGTATGCCAAATAAATACTTAAGTACTTAAGTATGCCTTAAGTAAATAAATGCCAAATATGTAGCAGAGAAGCCTGAGGAAAGCCAAAAGCCTTAGACTCCAGTTACTGAGATAGTGGACTTATATAAACCTGGAGGTTTATGATTCCTACCTCCTTAGCCTTACCTAACTGTCAGGACAATATTCACTTCTAAACCAGAGAAATGTACAGCAAATGACAAATTCAAGAGGAGAGTAGTGTGGACTGCCCAGGGCCAGAAGTACGTTCAGCTTCACTTCATAATTCTTGAACTAAAATTTAACTTCAGAGTAATCATATTTGCTTTTTTATAAATGAACTAGGAAACTATAACCCTGGACAAAACCCAGTTTTGTCCTGCTTTTCCTAAATCCAAACAAATCCATCATCAGTTAGTCAAACACTATCCACCTCATATCTAATCTTACAAAATCTAATACTGCTTAGTTAAATCAGCAGTCATTTTTCACAGCCACTTCACACAAAATTAGGTTCAAGATAAATTTACCTGAGGACAGCCTAAATAAATTATAACATCTTCCTCATGATGTAGCATTAACATGGGTTTTTCAATACAATTACTTCAAGAAAAAAGTATGCCTCTACGGCAAGTAAACGTTAAGAAATTGTAATGATTCTGACCACTCGTGTAAAAAGAGTGTGTATGGGCTTCCCTGGTGGCGCAGTGGTTGAGAGCCCGCCTGCCGATGCAGGGGACACGGGTTCGTGCCCCGGTCCAGGAAGATCCCACATGCCGCGGAGCGGCTGGGCCCGTGAGCCATGGCCGCAGAGCCT